>NC_086321.1:349914028-350214028 GCF_036172605.1 Pelobates fuscus
GATTTTATTTTTGTATTTTTTACACACATAGCAATTTAAGTATACATGTACTGAGAGCTTTAAGGGTTACTGCCAAAGAACACCCCAGCAACATCTCCTGAGTACAGTGATACCACCTATGCATAGATGTGCCAGGTTCTCAAATGGCTAAAAGACCTTATTTGTGGGGTGCGCATTCCAGTTTTCCAACTTGGAATATTCACAGCTGGTCATCATGCACCCATGTCCTATTTGGGACATTTTTGAAGCTGACCAATGTAATTTACCCTCATCAAACCATATTTTTTTTTAAAAGAAGCCAACCCAGGGTATTCAATATGGGGTATGTCCAGTCTTTTTTAGTAGCCACTTAGTCACAAACACTGGCCAAAGTTAGCATTTATATTTTGTTTGTGTGTTAAAAGTGCCAAACAAACATTATGAACGCTAACTTTGGCCAGTGTTTGTGACTAAGTGGCTACTAAAAAATACTGGACATATCTCACTTGCAATACCTTGGGTTGTCTTCTTTTGCAAATGGTATGCCATCATGGGGGTAATTCTCATTCCTGGTCTACCATACCCACTCAAAGGCAACATAACCAATCTGGCATATTTCAATGTAAAAAAAACAAAAAAAAAACAGCCTAATATATTTGTAACTTTTAAAAACACTATAAAACCTGTACATGTAGAGTACTGTTATACTCGGGAGACTTCGCTGAACACAAATATTAGTGTCTAAAAACAGTAAAACCTATCACAACGATTATATCAGTGAAAGTGCTGTTGGTTTGTGAAAAATTAAAACCATCACTTTCACTGACTATCATTGCTGTGATATGTTTTTACTGTTTTGAAACCCTAATATTTGTGTTCAGCGAAGTCTACCGAGTAAAACAGTACCCCCCATGTACAGGTTTTAGGGTGTCTTGGAAAGATACAGGGTTAAATATAGTGCTAGCAAATTACATTTTTACTTTTGGCCTAGGTTGTCAGGCAGGTCCCCCAAATTGCAATCCATAATTACTTAAAGGGACACTATAGTCACCAGAACAACTACAGCTTATTGAATTTGTTCTGGTGAGTAGAATCATTACCTTCAGGCTTTTTGCTGTCAACACTGTCTTTTCAGAGAAAATGCAGTGTTTACATTACAGCCTAGTGATAACTTCACTGGCCACTCCTCAGATGGCTGTTAGAGATCCTTCCTGGGTCATGGCTGCCTAAAATGCATCCAAACATTCAGTGTCTCCTCCCTCTGCATGTAGACACTGAACTTTCCTCAGAGATTCATTGATTCAGTTCATCTCTATGAGGAGATACTGATTGGCCAGGGCTGTGTTTGAATCATGCTGGCTCTGCCCCTGATCTGCCTCTATGTCAGTCTCAGCCAATCCTATGGGGAGGCATTGTGATTGGATCAGGCTACCACTTCTGATGATGATGATGATGTCAGCAGACTGTGGTTTTTTTTTTTTTTTTTTTTTTGAGGCAAACCGCATGCAGAATTACAGCTTCTGGCTTGAATACAGTAAGATTTTGCTATATTTATTTAGGCATGAGGGCCCAGGGGGGCAAGATGGTGGTGTTAACACTATAGGGTCAGGAATACATGTTTGTGTTCCTGACCCTATAGGGATCCTTATTTATGTAAAAATATTACATAAATATGCACATAGAATTTAAATATATTTATATATTTGAAGTCTACATGTGTATATATGAAATTATTTATGTAATTATGTATATGGACATATGTATATTTCATATTTTTATTTATATATACATATAGTTTTATTCTAAGTGTATTTTGAGATATAGATATCTCAAATTATGTGTGTATGTATGTATGTGTGTGTGTGTGTGTGTGTATATATATATATATATAAACATTTTTTAAATGTTTACTTTTTTTTTTTTTTTTTTTTACAATGTACATGAGGGAGGGAAGGGGTTAATTATTATTATTTTTTAATTATATATTTTTTTAAATGTATTTCTTCACGGAGCGCCTCGACCCCTTGAGGCACTCAGCAAAGGCAGAGCCTTGGAAGCTTGCCTGATGGCTTCCGATGCTCTGCACTACACTGTCATGCGCCACGTGGAGCAACCCGGAAGTGATCGCTCCGACATCGAGGCATCGCTGCAATACAGTTAGAGCGGCTGGAAGCGATCATGCTAACTTCCAGCGCTTTAATTCCCCGCGGATGTACCTGATAGGACCTTAAGGACCGTTTTTTGACGGATGTACCTCATACGTCCGAGGTCGCGATGGGGTTAAAGGAACACATTAGGGTAAGGAACACAAACCTGTATTCCTGACCCTATAGTGTTAAAACTACCATCTAGCCCCACCCTGGCCTTCCTAAATATATTAAAATCTTACTTGTATTCAAGTCTGCAGCTGCTGCCTGTGCCTCTGATCTGCCTGCTTGGCTGACATCAGAAGGGATTCTCTGAGCCAATCACAATGCTTTCCCATAGGATTACCTAAAACTGTCAAGGAGGTAGATCAGGGGCAGAGACAGCACAAGCCAAACACAGCCCTGGTCAATCAGTGTATCATTGCTTCTCTATGAGGAAAGTTCAGTGTCTCTCTATGCAGAGGGTGCAGACACTGAATGGCACTGCCCCAGGAAGCACCCCTAGTAGCCATCTGAGGAGTGGCCAGTGGAGGTATCCCTAGGCTGTAATGTAAACTCTGCATTTTCTCTGAAAATACAGTATTTACAGCAAAAAACCTGAAGGGAATTATTCTACTCACCAAAACAAATACAATAAGCTGTAGTTGTTCTAGTAACTGTAGTGTCCCTTTAATCCAACACTATGCAGTCTCCTCACTGCAGCTTCTCCTTCTCTTCACTTGTATGATCTCTGGTCCATTCCAATACTTTTCATTGAGAAAATATGGCACGTGTGGCAATCTGGACACTTCACTAGTCAGTGTTTTGGTGGCATGCTCCGCATGACGACAAGTGCAGCACTCAGCGGCATCATGAAGTGGTTTTGGCGGCTTAAGAATGTCTTAAATGTTCATGTGAACCTTATATGTTAAGTCACAAGATCAGCATCATAATGTCAAGCTATCTTTGAGAAAGTGGCATTCCCTCTGCTCTCACTGTATGGCAAGAGACTGCTCAGATCCACATCTAAAAAAAAAATTGTATCTAGCTTGTGACTACTTGTCATTGATTACCACATATTACTCTCCACTTCTTCTCTTGTTACAACCCCAACTTCTGTGCAGTATGTGGAGGAGTACATATCCCCCCCCCCCCTTTATAACCCTTGAAAATCTTCTTGGCATTCTAAATATCTGCCTTGGCACCTCTTCACAGATGTTTTAGCTCACTTATTGATAAACGGTAGAGGTACTCTAAAATGTGTGACTTGTATATGGCAGAGATATGTGTGGGCCGCGGACATATATTCATGGTATTCCTGTGTGGATTGTCAGTGTGTGTGAGGGTCAGTGTTTGTGTGAGAGAGAAAACATGTTTGCTTTTTGAGTGGAATGTTTCATTGAATATTGTTGGTAGGGATTTGTGCTGAACAATGTACTCCTCTTAAAACAAGTTTCTTATAAAGTACACCATTTTGTTTATAAAATTTGCTGTGCACTTCCTTTCTCTCCTCCAGCAACATGTACAAGACAACCGCAAGGACAGCCTTGATGGATTTGTGAAAACATTTGAAAAGTTGCCTGCTGCCGATGGGAATGCTGGAGTGTTTGCTCTGGACTGTGAAATGGTTAGTTTTCTGGGTTACATGTAATTTGCAGGCTAGTTTGGACCAATAACGTGCCTCTTCTTTGTAAATGTGTGCAAGTGTACCGTTTTAAATGGATACATACTTCTATTTTTGATCTGTACCTTTCTAGTTGAGTAAACTTGACAATTGTTACATCTCTTATATTCTGATCTTTATCCTCCCTATAAACCATCTTAATTTATATGGATTGAATCCTATATCAATACATAAACGAACTAAGTCAGGAGTTAGTTAGGGTAAGGTCATGTCATCCCTGGTTGTCAGGAGTCCTTCTAAAAGATATTGTTAAAACTTAACGTTTAATACTATATGCAAATAAAATAGTTTATTCAAACACCCATCATACCAAGACTGTCAAAACTTAGAGTCTGACCAGTAGAGGACAGCATCGTTCTGCTCCTTCTACCGAACATAACTTATAGAGCATTAAGCTCTTATTTTTTATCCATTACTTTTTTCCCTTTCAGTATTTGTTCTTTTCTTTTTTTTATGTTTTATTTACACATTACACATCGTGGAAATCTTGGTATGATGGGTGTATGAATAAACTATTTTATTTGCATATAGTATTTTATAAAGACTCCTGACAACCAGGGATGACATGACCTTACCCTAACCTACCCTAAACTCCTGACTTAGTTCGCTTATGTATTGATTCCATTACAAGGGATTATCTCCCACACGGGAGTTTACACTTCTAGTAGAAAAACATTTTTTGGTTATGTATCCTAAATCACCATTGCTCATTTATTTTCTAATTTTGATGTAGGCCAGATTGGTTAGATTTTCTTTGCATGAATCTTCAATGGATTTACTTTCCAAGATGGATTCTCTTAGATGATATATTATTTCTTTATATCTGTTACTCTTCTGTTGTAGTTTATGTGAAAACATAGATTTCAATTCTGTAAATAATGTATAACCTGTCCCAATAGTCCTCATTAATGAGGGCAAATATTTACTAGACACGTGCAGAAATGTGTGTTGAGTAATTAGTCGGAAAAAATTCCTGAATTTCGCACATATCTAATATTTACCTCTTCCTACTACAGTGTTTTTTTTTTTGTTTGTTTGTTTGTAAAAAAAAAATGTTTTACTAAATCTTGGGTACGCTATAGTATCTTGTGCTTATGATTTAGTAGATCTTGACCATGAGTTTTCACGCGTGCACACAGTTGAACTAATTTGTGGGTATGATCTACTAAATAGGCGCTTCCTATAAGTACCTGCCTTTGGAGCCCAGCCCAACATAAGGGTTGCCAGCCCCTTCCCCTCTCTGCTCTCTCCGTCCTCATTCTGCTGTTTATAATGCATTGAATTACGAGGCGGGTGGGAGCGCCTGCAGCTCTCTGTTGCTGAAGAGGAAGAGTTGCATAGATTGACGAGTGCAGGGAGAGTATAGCCAGCTGAGGCAGAAGGAAGCTAATAGGAAGTACAAGCCCTGCTGCTCAGTGTACAGGTTTCTTGTGTGCACAATCTACTAAATAATGCTCAAAAGTTAACTATATTATGATCACAAATTAGTTCATGTGCACACGCGAACTGTCTCATACTAAATTATGCACATGATTTAAGCAAAACATTCCCTCGGTCACCTCCTAAACTCTATAGTTACCTCACCCGTATCTACCTCTTCTTTCTGCAGTAAGCTAATATTGAAGGATATTTTTATTCCTTACACCAGTGCTCATTGCATAGCTTTACTTACATATTATGTTCTTTTCATGTAGAAGTAGACTGTTGGAATCCATGAACATTTTGTGGCTATTACAGAACATATTTACAATAAAAGAAGATTGCTAACCATCCTGACAGTATTGGGTAGACCATATTGTATCTTTGACATTGAATAGTATTATGATTTATAGCAGTCTGTGTTAATTCTTCTACATACAGTTTGTTGGCAGGGGCATTTACTTAATGATTAGAGTTTTGATTTCTAAAAACGAAACCATTATTTTGTCTTGTTTTCAGTGTTACACCACACATGGATTGGAACTAACACGTGTCACGGTGATTAATTCAGAGCGTAAGGTTGTGTATGACACTTTTGTGCTGCCAGACAACAGAATTGTGGACTATAACACCAGGTGAATGTTAGAATAAAATAGGTGAAAACGTGTTTGCTATGTTCTCAAGCCACAATCACACCGTATACAGTAGATAAATAATTGCTGGATAGACTGTTATTACCATAGTAATTATAATACAAAGAATGTTGTGCGAAGTTCAAGACAAAGAAATGGAGTCCCTTGGTGCTATCCTTCCATTCCACATTAAACCATTTTAATGTTTGAATACTAAATAAAAGTCCCCCGCAACCCATCCCCTCTATGCTGCTTGGGTTAATGAGAAAGCATTAGCCTGAGCAGCAATGCATGGCTGTGATAGGTTAATACGGTTAGGTGACACTGTCAGCCAATCACAGTGCTATTGCAGGTATGAATGGGTATGGCTACATATAAGTGTGTACTGACTGCTTTAGCCACATCTCCACTGGAGTCGGGGCTATGGAAACCCAGGGACCATCAAACTGATTGAAAATAGTTTAACGCTGAATTGAAGCACAGTGCCAGTAAGTGTACAATAACCAATACAGTAAGATGAAATGATTTAGGAGTGTAGTCAATTTAGCTGCAGTCTGATCAGAATTCTCCTTTTTAAGAAGCAAATTACATGATAATCAACATTGGAAAGTTGCATGTTGGCAAAGGGCTATCTATACAGGAGTTATATTTTAGAAGCTTCCAGGCATCTGACATTTCTAGTCTAGGTAGAACAATAAAATTATTATTTAATTCTAGTGGTTTGTCATATTTCTTTCTGCGTTGCTTTGGAGTTTGGTCAGTGTTGTGTTTTCTGCTGGGAGACTGCCTGTTTAGTGCCAGCATTGGGGCAAATGCCGTTATTGCACTTGACGTCCATACTTGTGTTCTCTTTGTCATTAAGGTTTTCTGGTGTGACAGAAGATGATATGCAGAATACTACGATCACTCTGCGAGATGTTCAGGCTGTTCTCCTTTCTATGTTCAGTTCTGATACAATTTTGATTGGACACAGCTTGGAAAGCGACTTTTTTGCACTAAAGGTAGGATGCCTTGCTCTTGTATTATTATTATTTATTTTTTAATGTACTCTATGCAACCTCTTGTGGTATAATTTCACTGCAAGACAAACCTTCTAATTTAATAATATTTTATTTGGTGTCTCATAATATCTTATTGAAAATAATTAAACTACTTCATGTATTAACACATATATATTTGGAAAATCCAATATATAAATATGTTGGTTGAAACCACAATCTAGATCTTTTTGTACATTATTTAATTATTTTACTTACATTGAGGTTTGGGTTAAATTCACATCACAGCAGCCAAAGAGCTTTGCATGAGCATAAGAGTTGATTTGACATATTATTGTCATTAAAAGTACCTCTCCATATTGCAATATGTGAAAACTGATTGGCAGTTGGGTTATTAAATGAGCTACGCTAGCACCATTATCTATGCTTCATTCACTCATTGTTTTCATAATTTAGTGATATGCAAAAAACCCTGCAGCTATAAACCTATCCATTCACCCAGATGTCCCAGGGGAAGGCTTATGCTTCCCTATCCCAGTACATGTGTGGGATGCTACGTCTAGGTGCAAGCTATTAAAGTCTCTGCCTACTCGAACATGGTCCTGCACAGCTTACTGTGAATGAGGAATGGTAATATGTATGAACAGTTGTACTGTTGCATTTGTGGCTTTATTCACAAACCTGTGAAGGAAATGGTCAATAAGGATTTGCACACCTTATCAGATGAACAAAACTCAATGAACTACATCTTTGATTTGTAACAGAGTTACATAGATACATAGCTGAAAAAGGACTTGCGTCCATCAAGTTCAGCCTTCCTCACAGAATTCTTCAGTGCCAGGAAAACCGGTTTGTTTTCCTGGCACTGGAGAATCTCTTTAAACTATATTCCCAATAAATACATACATGAAAGTATGCATATATGTATTCATTGGGAGTATATCTACTAAACAGTGTGTTTTTGTTTTAGTGGGGGGGTTTGGACGTGTTGGGTGGCCCTTTGAGGCTCTTTCCTATGTACGTATCCTTATGCCAGAACATATTTTATTCAGAATCTTTCGTTCTACTTTTAGTTCTTTTGTCTTGCATCAATAAACTTGGTCCCCGGGTACTGCTTGTATATACTAACAGGTGGAAACACCTACTCCTTGTTGGCTTGACCACGGAAATGCCCAAGGGGCAACCAAAAATTGCAAACACAAAGACAGTGGTAAGAAATCTCTGGTGGGAATACATGCAAAACTAACGACAGATGCTTCAGTGCCTGCCTGTGATCCCTTATGACTACATACTTGCTGTTGAAAAGAAATAAACATAGCTCATTGAAACCACAAACGAAACTTCTGATACTTTTTGAAAAGACTGTGTTGAACCATGACATTAGTGTTAGAAACCCAACTACAACATATTCCATTGGGATTTTTCTGCCTGGTACTGGATAGACTAGCACCATGGTATGTAAAAACCCAAAAGAGTGATTTGGGAGAACTTAAAGGGACAATCCACTGCCCAAACACAAAATAAATAAAAATCACTGTTTAGTAGATATACCCCAAATGGTAACATGCAAGCATTTAATTATATAGTTTTTAATTAGGGTTATATCTAAAAACCTCTTGTAAAACCTGTATTTTTGGAACTCCTCCCCTTCGAAACCTGCCCAGACTTACTGTGGCTGTCCAATCACAGACTTCTCAAGGCAGGTGCTCTGGTAAATTGCTGCCTCTTGAGTTAATTTCTACTGAGCTAAACAAACCAGGAAGTAACATGACATGTTGTCTGTTTGAAAGTCAGGGGGTGTAACCAAGCTAATTTATTATTGTGTCAATTTCTATTAAAAGTAGCACTTTTTGCAAAATGGGAGGGGGGGGTAAAGGGAGAATAAGGACACAGTCTTTACATATAAAGCTTGTCAGCAAGCTGAAGTACTTTCGGAGTCTGGAGTGTCCCTTTAACCCCTTAAGGACCAAACTTCTGGAATAAAAGGGAATCATGACATGTCACACATGTCATGTGTCCTTAAGGGGTTAAGATGTCATAGATTGCTACCCAATGTGTGCAATATGTCCCCATAAAGCTTAGAGATGTTTCATACAACACACCAACCTCTAAAGCAGGGGTGCCCAGATGTTTTAAAACTACAGCTTCCATGATGCTTTGTCATCCTAAAGGTATGCAAAGCATCATGGGAGTTAAAGTTCTACAATATTTGGGGATCTACTTTTTTGGGCACCACTGCTCTAAAGCAACTAGCTGAAGTAGTCTAGGGGTTAATTGCATTTCACTACTGGATTATTTTATAAATGTGCCAGTGTCAACAAAAATCAACAAAAAACACTTTTATAAATCCTTAGTTGCGCCTCTTGGCTATTATCCTGGAGGGTTTATTACCTTACCCATTTTGAACTATATATCAAATCAGACGCGGGTGCTTGTCATAGAGAAGCACTAGTTTTGGCACTTTTCTTTAAGAAGTATAGTTGTTGGATCTCTGCAGTTACTCTACAGTTACTCATACATCCCAATGCTTCTCTATGAGATTGTGTGGGAAGCAGTAGGTCCCCCCCCCCCCCCATTATTCTTTTATAGGGCCCCACCCGCAGCTCAGGGGTGGGGGCTGGTCCCCCCCCCCCCCCATTATTCTTTTATAGGGCCCCAACCCGCAGCTCAGGGGTGGGGGCCGGGGGGGAGGACAGTAGGTTCCCCCCCCCCAACCTCCCATTATTCTTTTATTGAGCCCCCACCCGCCGCGCAGGGGTGGGTGCCGGGGGGAGGACAGTAGGTCATCCCCCCCCCTATTATTCTTTTATAGGGCCCCCACCCGCAGCTCAGGGGTGGGGGCCGGGGGGAGGACAGTAAGTCCCCCCATTATTCTTTTATAGGGCCCCCACCCGCAGCTCAGGGGTGGGGGCCGGGGGGGAGGACAGTAGGTCCCCCCCCATCCATTATTCTTTTATAGGGCCCCCACCCGCAGCTCAGGGGTGGGGGCCGGGGGGGAGGACAGTAGGGTCCCCCCCTTATTGTAACTTAGGGCCCCCACCCGCAGCTCAGGGGTGGGGGCCAGGGGGGATGACAATAGCTCCCCCCCCCCCCTCATTATCCTTTAGGGTAATAGTTTTCTTTTTACAGTTTTCTTTTTACAGTGAGCAGCCACAGGCTGCTTACTAGACATGCCCCTACTCGCGGTATAGCGATCATTTACTAATACGAAGTAATTTTTACTTAGTATTGGTAAATGTGGCCGAGAGACCAATTTAGGTCTTTCAGCCTTTTAGTAGATAGCCACAGCAATGACTAGGATCGGAGTTTCATTCATTAGAATGAAATTCCGATCCGAACAAAGTCCCGAATTGCGTTCTAACACGAATGGAGAAACTGTTAGAACGCAATTAGGCAGTTTTGCCGGCGTCCTGTGTAAGTGACAGGAAGCATCGTGGGAACAGATAGAAAAGCAAAGGATCATGGGAAAATTGCTGTGACCACCGGAAACGAAGCACACTTTGCTCCTCCGCTGGTCACTGCGTAGGAAACCTCCATAAGAGAAATAGTCCCTACTTTGTCTTATGTTTTAAAGAAAACTAGAGCAGATAGGAAGAAAAGAAGAACAGATCCCGAGAGAGGGAGAGAAGAGGAATCTTTTGGGGAAAGGTAAGTTCGTCATGACAGTACCGCTTTAAATTTTAATTTCACAACAAATTCACTTTGAATTCTCTCTTTAGCGAATAACCTGGTCTATGAACCATCTTTGTTTCAGAAAGCATGAATGTCAATGTTTGCAAAAAAAAGTCTACTCTTCCTATTAGTAATTAAATAATACTCCACAATTATAATCTGCTCTTTGCTACTTCTTTACTGATGTTTTGTGTGTATTTTTTGTTTGTGTTTTTCCCTGTCCTACTGTACAGCTTATCCATCCAACAGTTGTGGACACTGCCATAGTCTTCCCTCACCGTTTGGGCCTACCGTACAAGCGAGCTTTGCGTTCATTAATGGCTGATCACTTGAAACGAATTATCCAGGACAGTGGTAAGTATGGGAATAGTTTTTCACTTTTACAAAGTTATGCGAACCAAAGCTAGATGAGCGTATGCAACAGGCATACAATTAGCATTTTGCAGTACCTATATGCATTTACAGATTAATCCCTTCACTACCAAACACTTTTTGATTGAAGAAATATTAGCATAACCTTTCATTTGAAGCAAGGGATGCATAGCTAGCATATAAACCTCATAGCGCAGCAACTTTGCGTATAGATTATTTGGCAGACCTGGCATAAAAATATGGTAATTTACAAAATTTTTATCTTTTACCTATTTGTTCACCTTTTATAAAAAATATTAGGGAAATTAAAAGCTTTAGACTGTATACAGTGCCTAGCAATATTTCACATAGTCTGAAATTTTACTATAAAACACAAAATGCTATTTTTCTCACATACAGTAGGTGTGACAAATATATATAAATAAAGGTAAAAAACCTTGCCTGCAAGTATTTGTAAGACGGTGAAAATATTACTAGTAGTGTTTCTTACTAAAAGATGTCTGCCTTTGGGCAAAATTCCAGCGTACAGTTAAATCCTATATATTTTTTTTTAAATAAAAGGTATCTTTAGCAATCTCTGAACAGCTAATGTAATGCTGACAGTGAAATGGTAGTCAATTCACTCCTTCCCACACCCTGACTGTAAGAATGCTACCACCCAGTGAAACTTCCTGTACTGTTTGAAAGCTGGGGGTGAGCTTATATTTTCAGCAACTTTACATTCACTATATCGGGGCTAGCAGGTTCTTGTGAAGATATTGTGTCCTCTACAGGCTTGTAATCAGAACTAGAGTAATGAGGGTGAGTGAGGCTTTATGGACTAGATTGAATACTGCAAGTACATAAATATTAAAATGTTTATAATAAACACTTCTTTATCCTGCATCTGGACGTTTCTATCTTGGCTCCTTGTTAGTTGTTATAAGCTCTGTCCATTCCTTCTGACAGTCAGAATAGATAAAGCAAACAGAGAAAATAAGAATTGAAGCACTGGGAGTAGAATTATAAAAAGTGTTGCAAAAATGTAAAAGAGGAGGAGTCACCAATGTCTCACACTTTATGTATATGTGTATATAATATATAATTTTATTTTTTTTTTTAAATAACCAAACACTTTGATTTGTGCACATTTCCTTGAGGTATTCTGGTAGTGTGTGTATAATCCTTAGTATAGCTGATTTGGAAAGGTGAATTGATAATTTAAAATGCTGCATTGAAGAATTAAGCTAAGCTTGATTTAGACACTCTTTAGCCCTTTGTAGTGGTTATGTTGCCAGCAGACTACTTGCACCACCCCTAGTTCTGTTATAGTTTGCTAATAAAAGGTTTAATACATGGTATGACAGCTGGTGCTCCAACGCCATCCAGTTTAGATAAAAACTGAAATTGCTAGCTTTTCCAGTCCTCCTGCCACCATAACCACTAGAACTGGCTGTGGAATATCCATCTAAGTTCAGGAAAAATATTTTATTACATAGTTTTGTCTGTTTATTTATTACAAACCATTAGTAGAGCTGTATTGATTTTTTTTTTTTTTTTTAAATATAGCAAAGCAAGTTACTGGGTGGTGTGTTTTTTTGTTTTTTTTAAGTAATATTACTATTTCAATCCCTTTCTGAGATTTTTCTTTATATTCCAGTGGAGGGTCACGACTCGAGTGAAGATGCCTGCTCCTGCATGGAACTAATGATATGGAAGATAAAAGAAGATGCCAAAGTGAAGCGGTGACCCAGCACTCTCAAACCATTAGACTTTTCTCCTGAAAGAGGGAGGATTGCATTCCTTTCAAACTGGACAGAGTTTCAACACATGCAGTATATTGGTTTCATGACAGTGTTTTGCTCAGGGTCATCGTCCCATACCTTCAATTTACTGCTAAGAGGGAAAATCATTTCACAATGCAATTATAGGTGTTTCTCCTTTAAACCAAACGTAAGTGGGAAGTATGAGAAAGATGTGTGATCCGCCCTCCACTCCTTCCCCCCTTCTAAAAAGCAATATGTAGGGAAAACAAAGCTATGACACCTTAAGCCTTAATTTGGAAAACTAAAATCATGGTAAAACAAATTTGTGTTCGTGTTAGGTGAAATATGATTTAGCCCACTAGCACTGGAGCAGAAAGCCAACATATGGCAGTCATTAGTGTTAAACACCACCTTATAAGACACTTTTTTCTATTTTTGTTTGTATATTATTTATTTGTATATTACTCCTTTTTATATGGTCCCAGCACCATAGTGCACCTTAGTTTAGCATAGTAAATAATAGAAAAGGTTTAAACCACCTTTCTATCCCTCCCCCTTTATCTGCCTGTGGATTCAGTATCAAATGGTTGTTGGCAAGTAATGGCCTATTGTGATGTTCTTTGCTGCACCAATGTAGTAGTATCATTGCCTGGGCACATAACTTCCCACTTTTGGTACCCATCACATTCATGCCATCCAATTTGCCTTATTTCTGACTGTGTCTCTTCCTCCATTCTCAGCTTGGCATAAGTTTCCACTTTTAACCTCCCTGTTGTAAAATAATGGCACTGAGATAAAAGTGGACCCACCCGGTCTACATCCAGTAGTACTAACGTACACTTAACCGTTGTTTCCAGATAGGTTAAATTGGAAAGATTGCAGCTGTAAGAACGTGTGTGTCACTGCAAAAGTGTCAATCTCTTGTGTCAGCTGGTTCAACGATAAAGGTGGCTTTTTATTGTCTGCTGCACAGGGAACATTGCAACAGTAATTAAAATAATTTGTAAAAATTGTTTTGTAACTATTTAACAAGTGTTTTTTTGTTTTTTTTGAATAATAGCTGCTCTGTAAAATACACCACCGTCAAGATAAAGAAAATCAATTTTGTTAATAATAAAGTGAAACATTCTAGTTTAGTCATTTGGCATACCTGTTTTTCGACATTTGCCTCACTCTGTTTAGAGAATGTCCTTCTTAGGGCACCCATGGCTAATCTTGGTTCCGCCACTTATCTCTTAGCATCAAGGGTAATGCATTACTGGGGTGCCAGGGTTGAATAAGTATGCATTGTCTTCAATTCACTTCTGCCATACTCATTCGTTCTTGGATGCCATTTAGTTTTTTGATCAAATCTCTGATGGACTCATATTTGAACAGTGCTATTTGGGTACTTTATCACTCTGAGGTTAAGATATGTTAAACTTGTGATGCATCTCTAACATAAACTTTTATTATGACTATATGGCATTAATAAATGATAACCTCATATTGCCAGATACTATACAAAGACTATTATTTCACAACAGATGTCAGTGTCTACTAATACTACCAAGTATTCTTCTACATAGACACTCACTCCTTATAACTGTATAATACAGCTGATATGCTCAACCCTTTACAATGAATTTAACTGAGCACCGCTGGAGTATTCAGAAAAATGTCAAATTAATACAGTGTAATAGGTTAGAAAATTGACAGGTTGATCATTTTTATTGTACAAAAACTGTTGGCGCTTTTTTTTTTTTTTGTATTTTTTTTTTTTTTAAATAAAAATATAAAACACCTCAATTTTTTTTTATCTCTGTACAATGTGTCTTGCCTATAAAATGACTGGGTTGTTTTGATCATTCTAAACACTATGGAGTACAACTATATTTCAGAAACCGAAATAACAAAAAACAAAAAGAAAAATGTTTTTATATCCATTTTGAAGTTTATGTATATAAAGTGTCATGTTGGTTTTTACCTTCATGCCTGATTGTGTGGCATGAATCTAAGAATAACCAAACTGAAAACCGGATTGGCTTAGAGAATTTTTCTAACTTTGCCTAAATGTTTAATGCAAAATATTGTTGGGAATTAAAGTAAAGCCAGTGAATAACCCTCTACATTCTCCCCGGATGCACTCTCCGTCTAATGCAGGTTACTTGGTAGTTTTAGATCACTCAGTGCTGTCACAGGCTGCGCTCATAGTGGGCAGGCCACCTGGATAACTAACAGGTCAGCCTGGCTTGAATGCATGCCAGGCTGCCTGTCAATCATGTAAGGCCAGCCCAATGTGAACAGTCCCTGCAGGGACCTAGTTCCCTGAACATAGTTTGAGTTAATCTAATGATGTGTTTCCATCTATGCTTATTGGGGACAGTTCCCTGATGTCTCCAAAAGCGGGACATTAGTGGGTCCCAACTTAGCGTAGATGTATTTGATAAGGAGGACATTTTCTACAGTGAGAGGTCGTGGTTAAGTAGGAAGGCTTCTAGTTCTGCATTCTGCTAAATAATTAAAATATTTTTTTTTAACCTTTGATAGGCCAAAACTTATCAAATGCATTGGTGCCTTGGGTTTCCTTTTCGGACAGTAGGAATAATTGTCACCATGACCATGACAACTACTTAGCACATCTAGTACTACTAAGGAAGTTGGTTTTGAGCAGCAGTTTGGGCACTCAGATTCAAAAAGATTCGCCATCACTCTCGTATAAAATAAACAATAGGAAAGTGGAGCACTTATTGATGAACATGTATACAATGTATAAATATATTGCGTGATTTGCTGGTAATTTTAACCGCTAGAAAATGTTTTAGAATCCCATACTGCATGAATGGTGACCTCATCTGTGCAATTACCCATAATGTATGAATTACCTCTATGTCTAGGGGTCTTTATCTTGGAGAGATGGAGTCATACATATCCAGGTCTGACTGTACTCCATGGTGTAACGGTTATTCATTAGAAAGTAAGATGACCCACAGACACCCGTTATTCACTTACCTGAATCCAGCGCTGGTGTCCCTCGCTGCTAGGTCAGGGGACCTAATGCACAGTGAGTACCGCGATCGCGTTAGGACAACCCCAGAGGAAAGCTTTGGATCTATGCTTTCCTATGTTGTGTGTGTGTGTGTGTTTTTTTTTTTTTTTTTTTTTAAAAGCTGACTCTGGATGTTTTCATGCAGAGCGTGAGGATGTCCAGCGTCTGTTAGGCGACCAAAAGTTTCCTAATGACTCAGAAGCACCTCTAGTGACAGTCTACCAGGCAGCCACTAGAGGTAGAGTTAACCCTGCACTGTAATTATTGCAGTTTCTCAAGAATTGCAATTATTACAATTGCAGGGTTAAACTGACATGGACAGTGCACCCAGACCACTTCAATAAACTGTTTTTTAAGGAGCTACTCCTATTCTTAACTCCATAACCTAAGCTGTGAGGTGGAATGTGAGATATGAATAATTGGTGTAAAGCCCAGAATATTTATCATTGGACCAGGGATGTCTAGTTCCTGTTCCAGGTCTTAAAGTGGCACTTTGACCGTCTGGTAGTCAAAGGAGCAGGGAAAGGTGAGATTTTCTTACCTGAACCTGTCCCTCATGGGTGCTGCCACCTTCCAGCTGGACCTCTTCTAGAAGAGCCTGGAGCCAATGTCACTGCTTTACTCTCATGCGCTAGAGTACAGCTTTAAGGTCTAAGACACCGCTAATATCTCTAAATCTGTTAGCGGTAATGGCTAGGAGAATTATGCCTTTAGATGGCGGTAGATCTGCCCAGTGTCTAGAAGTGTCAGATATAGGACATTTTTATCTTTTTAAGACTTTATCTTTATTAAATACTCATTTTGCAGGGGGAATGGGGGTTGCAAAACCACAATGCAAAAAACATAAAATAATAAAATCCAGACCATTCAATCTGAAAATGTAGAGTTCCCCAATGAACCACAATTTCAGTGTATCTTCGCTCAAGTCTCACACTTACAAAGCTGTCTTGGGCATCCTGTTGTCCAATCATTGTTGAGCTAGAGGACTTTGTGATTCCAAGCCTGTTTATATACAGCCAATCATGGGGGCCCCTATATGTTTTGTTTTTACATCTTTGCTCTCCACCCAACTGCATTCAGTGTAAAGGAAAGGAAGCTGTTCATCAATCCTGACTCTAGGGCAAGCATGTCAAACTCAAAGGCTAACATGCGCCAAATAAACAAGGTTTACGTTTATGGGTCGAAAATAAATAAAAAGTTTGACCTAGATCAACACAAACTAAAATTACCTGTATCATTCTCATGCAAACAATATGTAATCCAGGGTGTGTGTGTGTGTGTGTATGTATGTATATGTGTGTATATATATATATATATATATATAATTCATAAGGTTCACTTCAAGTTACTTACTGTCTCAGTAGTAATTCCACAGTTTGTAACGTCTGCTCTGCTCCCTTCCTCAGTCACTCTGCAAACTGCAGTCTCAGTCTGCTCGCTTTCTAGTCCCTCTGCAATCTCCTGGCAGCGGAAGGTGTGGCTTCACACTCCGCTCAGCTTGCTTCTACACCCCCTTTCATCCAAGTCTTGTCTTCCTTCCTTCTATCCATGTCTCTCTCCCACCTTCCATCCATGTCTCTCCCCCCCCCATGTCTCCCTCTCTTCCACATCTCTCACCCATATCTCCTCCCCTACCCATTACATAAATGTATCTTTACCCATCCAGATCTTCCTCCCCCACCAGGGCCGGACTGGGGATACAAAGCAGCCCTGGAAAAAAAAAAATCTATGCCAGCCCCATAAGTCATTGCGCCATATATTGCTGTATGTAATATGTAAGGCTATGTCTTGCCACCCCAGATGGTTGAGTAATAAATATATATATATATATATATATATATATGATCCTGATGAAAGTCCACAAGATGGATTGAAACGTTGATCTGTTTTAAAGAAACTGGAATAAATATATAATATTGGTCCTTTCAGAGTAAAACGTTTAATTATACAATAAGCATACTCACATACAGACAATCTCATTGATACACAGTCTCACAGTCACAATCTCACAGCGTGCAGCACCTACATTCAGGGCCTTTGCAGACAATCCTATGGTAGAGCATTGGATTGGCTGAGATCATCAAGCTTGATGATCTCAGCCATAGAGGCAGGGCCAGTCGAGGGGAGACCAGCACGGCATGGGGAGAAAAATAAAAGGTGAGTAAAAACACTTTTTAAATGCACACAGACACACACACACACACACACACAGACACACAGAATGACACATATTACCTGTGGATGACCGGCTGGGTGTGCTAGTGGCCGCTGGGGGAAGTCTGCTGGCGGCCGCTGGGGGAGGTCTGCTGGCGGCCGCTGCGGGAGCTGTGCTGTCTCTGCTCCCCAGCGTGCAGCCTAATGAGACCGGGGCCTCCCCCAGTGGCCGCCAGCAGACCTCCCCCAGTGGCCGCCAGCAGACCCAGGTGCCTGCCCGGCCCACCGGGAAATTTCCCGGTATCCCGGTGGGCCAGTCTGGCCCTGTCCCCCACCCTTCCATTCATATTGCCCTTCCATCCATGTTTCTCCCTCCCTTCCATATAGCCCTCCTTACCCATTTCATCCATGCCTCTCTCCCCCATCTGTATCCCCCCCCATCAATTCATATCTCCCTCTCCCCGCTTCAATTCATATCTCCCTCTCCCCCCTTCCATCCATATCTTCCTCCCCCCAATATCTCACTTCCTACCCCTTCCAATCATACTCTCTCCTTCCCTATTTTTAAGCAGCTGTTCCCTCACAGAGCCGGTACCTGAGGTGGCAGTAGCGCCGGATCTGCTCTGCCCTATAGCTAGATGGCCCCCATCCCTTCCGTTTTACCTGACATAGCAGGGGAGGGAAGCCTTTCACTCTCCACCGGCGCGCTGACAGACTGAGCGCCGCATAGTTACGTAACACCCGGCACTCCTACGCAAAGTGCGATAGGTAGGTGCTCTCCCTCCTAGTGTACTATGCATGCGATTCTCTTATGGAGCCGCACGCTGCTTTGGGACGCAGGGAGCGCAAGCCGAGAGGTTGCAAAAATCATTTGTCAATCTGACCAGGGATTTTTGCACACCCTTCACCTGCATCCCTGATTGGCTGGCCTGCAAACAATTTCATTGTGGCCCGCGAGTTTGACATGAATGCTCTAGTCTCTACAGTTTGGCCATTTTTAAAAGAAAACCATTTACAGGGCTGTCTCCGGATTTGGGAAATAGTAGGGGATTTGTATTTTTTTAATATAACATGGGGACAGATTGCTGGTCCTCTCCAGCAATTCAAAAATGTATTTTAAGGTGTTAAGGGTCCTTTAAGTGCCTCTACTGATATCTGCTCTTGCCACTCACACTTTAGTTCTGGAATGGTTACGTTAAAGGGACATTTCAGACCCCCAAAGCACTTGAGCATGCTGAAATACATTATTTGTGAAGAGTGTATGCTTTTTTTTCATTTTACTTCCTGGTTTGTTAACCCCTTAAGGACACATGACATGTGTGACATATCATGATTCCCTTGTATTCCAGAAGTTTGGTCCTTAAGGGGTTAAACTCAGTGGAGTTAAACTCAAGAGGCAGCAATTGCTCAGAGCACCTGCCTTGCAAAGACTTCTCATTTAGCTGCATTTCAAAATCTGTGATTGGCCAGCCACAGAAAGTCTGGACTTAGAAGGGGAGGGCTTGCAAAGGCACCAGACAAAAATCTGCAGCTTTTGCAAGCTGTTTTTAGATGCACCCCATTTTGTATTTTTATTTGGGCGAATGAGTAACCTTTTAATGCTTGGTATGGTTATTGCATAGAGTTCTGGGGTCAATTTTTTTTTCTTTATCATTCAGTGTCCCCTGCAGGCTGCAGGAAAGACAGATATTATCCTCAAAGATCTTGACATAGGCACTGTTGTTATTCGGCAGGTGTTAGTTTAAATTACCTTTAATAAGACTCGGACACCAGTTATTCTGTTGGAGTATAACGTCCACAGCTTTTATTAAATCTCAAACAAATTAACATATTTAGGGTCATTGTCGTTTCTGACATTTCGTTACTATCCCCCCGTACAATACCCCTGACAATGACCCTAGCACTTAAACAATAAATAACATTTCAATAACATTTAACTTATAACACACGGCCTACCAAAGAGGCCCCAACCAAACGTTACTGTAGGGGTGTACCCAGACACCCCTACCCCCTAGGTTCATAGCCACCGAAGAGCTTGAACCTACCAACAGTCTTATCCATCTGGCCTACTCCGGCCTAGGCCTTGGCCTATCCACTTCCAATTCCAGCCAACTTCCGACTTTACCATGCCCTGTTCCCGCCGCTGTGACCAAACGGGAACCTAACCAAAACCTAAAGGGAGGGTGGGAGGGACAAAGAACAGGTGAGTGAAATTCTGTTAAAATGGCTCCTCTCTAAGATGGCCGCTATTTAACTTGCTCCTAGACCACCCCCACGCTGCGTTACCCTAAGCCCCACCCCTAAATCTTTTCCCTGCCCACTCTCTGGCCCTGTCAAGGCCCACTCCCCCTCTGCGTTGTTCCGTGGGCTTCAATACTTTGCAAGGCGGTTTTTAACATTTGGTTTTTAGTTCTCCACACATTGTGCCCAATAGTAAGTTACTTGTTGTACTTATTAGGATGTTATCTTGTTAATAATTCTTTTATGTTGGTACCAGAATTAATTCTAGGTTATTTTATTTAAATGGATGCAATATGTGTAGTGTCTGTCTATAACTGCCTTTCACATATGATAAGATAGATACTACTCGCATACGAGTCAAGACTGATTTAATCATTTGTTGCCGACTTTTTAATTCTGATTTAATAAAGGTTATGCTTTTAAAAAAAAAAAAAAAACAGTTAGACAGGATACAGGCACTGGTTGCAGCCAGGGCCGGATTTAGATTAAAAGAGGCCCTAGGCTATTCCACTTATGAGGCCCTTTCACCATTTTTAAGTTTGTAAATTACATGAGAGACAATAAAATACATCATTACTGTGATATATATCAATATGTTAAATGAAACATGTTGTGATTGGTACTAACCTTTATAAAAAATGTGGCACGGATAATAATAAAAAAAAAAGTCGATATGAGGAGAGGGGGGGGGGGGGGTGATTGTGAGGAGGGGTGATTGTGAGAGGGATGGGGGTGATGAGGGGATGGGGGTGATGAGGAGAGGGGGGTGACTAAAAAAATTACCTTAAATCCCTGGTGGTCCAGTGGTGGTCCGGTGGGGTCCCTGGTGGTCCGGTGGCCCTCATTTCCGGTCTGCAGCTCCGCAGAGCTGCAGACCATGGATCTCACGAGACCCAATCAGAGCGTTGCCGTGGTAACCTGCGGCAACGCTCTGATTGGGCAGTGCACGCGAGATCCATGGTCTGCAGCTCTCCACATTGCGGAGCTGCAGACCGCTGGTCTCGGCGATCGCGGCAGGAGGGGCATTGCAGTCTGCCCCGGGCACCCCCCTAGTAAGTGGCACCCGGGGCGGACCGCCCCCCCTTAGTACGCCACTGGTCATATCATATGCGTAAAATTTCTCCTTATTTTCGGTTCAGTGTTTTAGTGTTCACTGTTTTTAGAATAGTGTAATTTTAATTTTGCTAACAATTTGAATGTAGGCCCCTCTTGATCTTGAGGCCCTAGGCTGAAGCCTGGTTAGCCTATAGGAAAATCCAGCCCTGGTTGCAGCCTATTTGTGTTGATACAGTTATGTCAAAAGTAAACCTTCCCTTCTTGGCAGTACTTATCTATGCTTTAAAATTTGAGATGCTTAATAAACACCTTAGAATCGAAATGTAAAAAAAAAAAAAATATGGGCCTGGTTAATACTTAGCTGTGCTTGGTGCCTGTTTTCATTGAACAGTCTATTGGTTTGCTTATTTTCCCTCATTCAGTGTCAAACCAATCTTATCGCCTTTCATAGATAAGACGCTTTTTGATACACAAATAATAGCCAATTATGGCTTGACACTTAACTATCACAGGCAGACGAGAAGGCTCTTCTATTGATTCCTCCCCATGCTGGCTTATCGTTAAGGAATTCCTTTGTTTTTGGAATGTATATTTAAACAATTCGATGCTCTGTAGACATTAAAATTAATGCTACATTTTAAGCTTATTTACATCAATCTTATAGTGTTTTTTTTTTCTTTATAACATATGGTTTTTTTTTTTATTCTTTATTTTAGGTGTGCATACGATTGTAACAGTCGCTTGTGAGGTACCCCAAAGGCAGTCCTCTAGCGCGTGGTAAACAGTTTAAACATAGGGGTAGACAGTGGATCTAGCACATTTTTTGAATTAGTAAGGTTATGAACAGTATAGATTTACGTTGCTTAAGCGTTTCAATACATAACACGAAACATTGCTTGTAACTTTCTGGATAGTAAGTTTTTACGCTATGTCATAAGCTAGTCAAGCATAAAATAATTATACTAAACATACATGAGTGGGGTTAAAGCAACACTTTGCTTCTTTGGAATTTGCACAATATATAATTATTGTGGCATATCATGCTAGGCTAAGCGTGCGCTCAACACAACTAGTCGTGCATAAGATTGTAGGTGTATTGCACATTTTTATAGTATAGCACATTTTTGTAGGGTAGCATGAGGCTTACGTGTGCGCATGAAACAGTGTTAGTAAAACGATTGTTGTGATACAGGCTAGTGGGTTACAATACTGTTACAAAACTGTTACAAAAACCTTATTGCACTGTGTACTTTTCAATACTATGTTCGCCTTTCTGCCTTATGTGCAGTCGTTGGTATGGTTCAGCACGAATCCTTTGTGTAAGCGTATAGGTGGCCGCCATTTCGGGACTTTGCACGTGTTCGCGGCCATCTTACGTGCGAACAGCGGTGTTTACCAGCAATCGTCTGGAACTAAAAACGGAGACGCACCCAGGCGAACACCGCTGAGACCTCCAGGATAGCATAACTTCGTGCTGGACCTACCGAACAGCCCACCGTTCGGTAGGACGATTACTCTCCGCCAGGGGAGTACAGCGACCTCCAGGATAACTATGGATGACCATGGGTTCGTGGAGTTTTCCCGTACGAACGGAGACCGACCGCAAGGCCTAAACGTGTGGAACTATTTTCGGCCAGAAAGTCTGTGCGGTCGGTCAAAACTTTGAAAACCCCTAACTCCTGAACCGTTCATCCGAACAGGTTGGTTTTCGGATATGTTGCTCCCCTGAACAAGACCTGTACAGCGGTGTAGGATTTAAAGGGGTACCCCCTGGTTTCGGGGTACATCCAGAACTTGGTTGAAACTATGTACTGTATAATTGGGTTAACTGTTTATCTGAGGGGAGGAGATGTGTGGGAGGTACCCAATATGTGATTGGTGATTTTATGCCTCTCCCTGGGAGTATCCTGTTTACATGTAACCACAATAAAAAGCAGGCTGGTCAGCCCAGTCCTCAGTTCTTACTTGACCCTCAAATCGCTGCTTTGACTCGTTTTGTGGGTAGAAAAGGTATCCTAGCTATGCTATAGCTAGTGGGATGTTTCCACACTTACAGGACTCGCATGGAATACTATAGAACTCGGCTCTCCCCTCTTCAGCAACTAGGAATCCAGACAACTAAACGGTCCAGCTCTCAGCTAGCCTAAGGGTAACCGTAACATTTGGTGGCAGCGGTGGGATGATTCTGGATATCCTAGGAGAGGCACGGAACGGATGGAGAGCACCTACGCAAAATTGAAACGTACAACCCTGAAGGATTTATTGGAAAGCAGAGGAAGGCACGCCAGCAAC
The DNA here is from genome assembly GCF_036172605.1 of Pelobates fuscus. Taxonomy (NCBI): domain Eukaryota; kingdom Metazoa; phylum Chordata; class Amphibia; order Anura; family Pelobatidae; genus Pelobates; species Pelobates fuscus. The sequence goes on from NC_086321.1 coordinate 349,937,427, forward strand.
CGGCCAAAGAGGGAACTGATCGCAGAATTGACAGAACTGGATCAAAGCTCCACCATGGCGGAAACACCAATCACGGATGATGATGCAAAGGCAAGAATTGTTCGGGGGAGGCTTCCCTTATACGGGCCAAACCCATCTATAGAACTGATACAACAATTGATGGTGGAGGCAGACGCGGATTTACAAAAGACCCGAGCCTACAACATTGAAATGGCCAACGCACAACGCACTGCTGAAGCCCCACAAGTAATCGTTCCTGTCGAAACTGCTGGGAAGCCTAAAATACCCTTTGCGGCATTCCGATCCTTCCTGGAGAGCGAGACAGGAATTGATGAGTACTTGGCAGACTTCGAAAGGCAATGCGCCCTGCACCAGATCCCCACCAGAGAGTGGCCCACGATCCTGTCTGGGAAGCTATCTGGGCGAGCCCTGGAAGCTTTTCGTACTTTGGGTACTGAGGAAGTGACACAGTATGAACGAGTTAAAGAGACTCTGCTAAAAAGATACGCGGTGACTCCAGACACGTATCGCCGGCAGTTTCGGGGCACGAAAAAGAAGCCTAACGATACACATATGGAATGGGCGCACCGAATGCGGAGAGCGGTAAATCACTGGATGAGCGGAAGTAAAGCTGTGACGGGTGAGGAAATTTTACAATTATTCCTCTTAGAACATTTTTACGATGGCATGGAACAAAAAGGGAAGGAGTGGCTGCGAGACAGGCGACCTTCCACTCTAGAAGAAGCGGCCAAATTAGCTGATGAACATTACGATTCACGTCTTCACGAGTCCACAAACTACCGGGCTCCAGCACGGGTCGAGCCCAGAGAGGTTTACCGTGCACCTCCTCGTACGGAGTTCCGGGCCCCAGTACCCGCCGGGCCCCCCAGACACTCAGGGTCATCCAATAACAATTTTGATCGCCCTAGGCCCACTTGCCACCGATGCAAGCAACCAGGACATTTCATGGCCAACTGCCCGCTTGGCACACACCAGACGCCCAGGAATTACAATTACCCCTCTGGGCCCTACCGTCCTGCCCGAGCCCTCTGTGTTAACCAGGAGACCCCTATGGAGGAATATTTGGGGCCGCTTCACGAGGCAGACCCGGTATATGCGGCTTCGGATAACCGACAGCACCATCGGCAGAAGGTATGGCTCGAAGGGCGATCTACCGAGGGGTTGAGAGACACAGGGGCTACCATAACACTGGTACAAAGTCATTTGGTGCCAGAACACAAGAGGTCAGGGCAGACCGTGGCCGTTAGAGTGGCGGGAGGGGATGTGTACAAAGTCCCGACCGCTAAAGTACATCTTGATTGGGGAGCGGGGAAAGGAGCTGTAAACGTGGGTATAATGGACCATTTACCTGCTGAAGTACTACTGGGCAATGATTTGGGCCCCATGACTTCAGCCTATGCACCAGTATATAACAACGAAGCGAACCCAGTGACTACACGGGCACAAGCCCGGACGGACCGAGAACCCTCACCAGTGCGGGAGACCCAGGTAAGACCAACCCCGACTTCTCTTGACCTGTTAGACCCCATACCCTGGGACACCCCAGTTACCTTTGAGACCGAGTCTAGGACTGACCCGACCTTACAAAAATACCGGGAACGAGCAGAGACAGGGGGGAGCGGGGCAGATAACGAAACTTTTCTATGGGAAAAAGGGAAACTATACCGCTTGACAGAGAAAAAAGGACAACGTAGGCGACAGCTGGTAGTACCCCACAAATACCGTCAGGAAATCCTCAAAATAGGACACGACATCCCCTTGGCAGGTCACTTAGCTATAACACGTACGCTACACCGCATTACCCACACATTCTTTTGGCCAGGAGTACACGCTGACGTTAAGAATTACTGTAATACTTGCGATGGATGTCAACGAGTGGGAAGGCGAGGCGATCACCCTAAAGCGCATCTAGTCAATATGCCCATTGTAGAGGAACCCTTTAGCAGGGTTGCTATTGACCTAGTAGGACCACTGGCCACCCCTAGTCCCTCCGGTAAGCGCTACATCCTTACCGTAGTAGACTACGCTACCCGGTACCCCGAGGCAGTCGCCCTGTCCAACATCCAAGCGGATACGGTAGCGAATGCCCTGGTACAAGTATTCTCCCGGGTAGGATTTCCAAAAGAAATTCTATCCGACCGGGGCACCCAATTCACAGCAGAATTGACCCAACAACTCTGGCAGGTGTGCAAAATTAAATCCCTCCTGAGTTCACCCTATCATCCCCAAACGAACGGACTTTGTGAAAGGTTTAACGGAACCCTCAAGCAAATGCTCAAAACGTTCACACAGGAGTACCGAGATTGGGAACGCTTTCTGCCGCATCTCCTATTTGCGTATCGGGAGGTGCCCCAGGAAACGACAGGGTTCTCTCCCTTTGAGTTGCTCTACGGACGAAAGGTACGGGGCCCCCTAAACCTGATCCGAGAACACTGGGAAGGAGAGACGGAAACGGACGGCGTCCCTATTGTACCATACGTATTGGAACTCAGGGACCGCATGGAGCAGCTAGCCAAATCAGTGCAGGCTAACCTCCAGTCGGCCCAGAAAAGACAGAAAGTATGGTACGATAGGGGGGCCCGAAGGAGAATCTTTACCGTAGGACAAAAGGTGTTAGTACTTAAGCCGGTAAAGACCGACAAGTTACAAGCATCATGGCAGGGCCCATACCAGATCGTAGAAAAAAGGGGCGACACCACTTATGTTATAGCCAGTTGTCACGACAACAACCTTAGGAGGACGTTCCATGTAAACATGCTCAAGGAATACTTGGAGCGCCCCGAGAACGTGACCGCCGTATGTTGCCCTCCCCAGGAAGACCCCGACAGTCTACCCATTCCCGACTTGCTGGAAAAGGGTCCACCCACAGGGGTAGTGACCCAGGTTCAGATAGGAGACCGACTTAGCCCCACTGAAAGGGAGCAGCTCAATACACTCCTCCAGTCCAAGCACCTCACGTTCTCCCAGAAACCAGGGTACACCACCTTAACTACCCACCAGGTCGATACCCCCGGACAAACACCCTTACGCCAACCCCCGTATCGCATCCCCGAGGCCGTTAGAGCCGGAATGAAGAAGGAGATAGATGAGATGCTCCAACTCAGGGTGATTGAGCCCTCCGATAGTCCCTGGGCCTCCCCGGTTGTCCTGGTACCCAAGAAAGATGGGACAACCCGGTTCTGTGTAGACTATAGGAGACTCAATGAAAAAACAGTAACAGACGCCTACCCTATGCCCAGGGTAGACGAGCTACTTGATCGCATAGCCAGGGGAAATTACCTGACCACTATCGACCTCTGTAAGGGTTACTGGCAGATTCCCCTGGCCCCGGAGGCTATCCCCAAGTCGGCCTTCGTCACCCCCTTCGGCCTATACCAGTTTAAGGTAATGCCGTTTGGGATGAAGAACGCCCCCGCTACATTCCAGCGCTTGGTAGATAGACTCCTGGATGGCTTCCAGGGTTTTGCCTGTGCATACCTGGACGACATAGCGATTCACAGTGAGTCCTGGGAGGACCACTTAGCTCACGTAGGAATGGTTCTGGATCAGATCCGGGCGGCTGGCCTGACTCTGAAACCAGAAAAATGTCACTTTGGGATGGCCGAGGTACAGTACCTGGGTCATCGGGTGGGGTGCGGAAAACAGCGACCAGAGCCGGCCAAGATAGAAGCTGTTGCCAACTGGCCCACCCCCATCACAAAAACCCAGGTTTTAGCCTTTCTGGGCACAGCAGGGTACTATAGACGATTTGTACCCGACTACAGCACACTTGCCAAACCTTTGACTGACTTGACCAAGAAGAACTTACCTCGACAGGTCCTGTGGTCTCCCCACTGTGAAACGGCTTTTCAGGCCCTCAAAAATGCTTTGGTTAATGCTCCTGTCCTGGCGGCCCCAGCCCTTAACAAACGTTTTATCGTCCATACAGACGCTTCCATGTTCGGGCTGGGAGCCGTCCTTAGCCAAGTAGGTGAAGATGGAGGGGAGCACCCAGTGGCCTACATCAGCCGGAAGCTCCTGCCCCGCGAAGTCAGCTATGCAGCGATTGAAAAGGAGTGTTTGGCCTTGGTATGGGCATTAAAGAAATTGACTCCCTATTTATATGGACAAGAGTTCACTCTGGTCACCGACCATAACCCGTTGGTGTGGCTAAACCGGGTCTCTGGAGATAACGGCAGGTTATTACGTTGGAGCTTATCATTACAACCCTTCAATTTCACCATTTCCTACCGACCCGGGAAACAGAATGGCAATGCGGACGGGTTGTCCAGACAAACGGACCTCAGCCCAGCATAACCAGCGGTCTGGACAGCCTTAGTCTGCCCCGAAAAGGGGTCAGACGGTGTCTGCCAGAGTGTTCCACAAAAAGGGAGCACTGTTACAAAACTGTTACAAAAACCTTATTGCACTGTGTACTTTTCAATACTATGTTCGCCTTTCTGCCTTATGTGCAGTCGTTGGTATGGTTCAGCACGAATCCTTTGTGTAAGCGTATAGGTGGCCGCCATTTCGGGACTTTGCACGTGTTCGCGGCCATCTTACGTGCGAACAGCGGTGTTTACCAGCAATCGTCTGGAACTAAAAACGGAGACGCACCCAGGCGAACACCGCTGAGACCTCCAGGATAGCATAACTTCGTGCTGGACCTACCGAACAGCCCACCGTTCGGTAGGACGATTACTCTCCGCCAGGGGAGTACAGCGACCTCCAGGATAACTATGGATGACCATGGGTTCGTGGAGTTTTCCCGTACGAACGGAGACCGACCGCAAGGCCTAAACGTGTGGAACTATTTTCGGCCAGAAAGTCTGTGCGGTCGGTCAAAACTTTGAAAACCCCTAACTCCTGAACCGTTCATCCGAACAGGTTGGTTTTCGGATATGTTGCTCCCCTGAACAAGACCTGTACAGCGGTGTAGGATTTAAAGGGGTACCCCCTGGTTTCGGGGTACATCCAGAACTTGGTTGAAACTATGTACTGTATAATTGGGTTAACTGTTTATCTGAGGGGAGGAGATGTGTGGGAGGTACCCAATATGTGATTGGTGATTTTATGCCTCTCCCTGGGAGTATCCTGTTTACATGTAACCACAATAAAAAGCAGGCTGGTCAGCCCAGTCCTCAGTTCTTACTTGACCCTCAAATCGCTGCTTTGACTCGTTTTGTGGGTAGAAAAGGTATCCTAGCTATGCTATAGCTAGTGGGATGTTTCCACACTTACAGGACTCGCATGGAATACTATAGAACTCGGCTCTCCCCTCTTCAGCAACTAGGAATCCAGACAACTAAACGGTCCAGCTCTCAGCTAGCCTAAGGGTAACCGTAACAAATACTATGATAGTTACTCATGGGTTAAGTGTTGCTATATCATGTCCTTTGCTGTTGCGGAGGTCTTCGCTTGGTAGGTAGTTAGAGTCCTGAGGTCACTCGCTTATATTATAGGGACACCCCAACACTCCAGTGGTAGGCAGGTATTTGTGCTCTAAAGAGGGGTGTTATTCAGGCTTTGCGCCCCCAGTGAGTCCAGAGCTGTTTCGTCTTTGCTAAATTGAGTTGGCTTGGACGCTGAAGGCACGCGTGTCTCCCTGTGCCACAGTTAACCCTGCCGCCGCTCTCCCCCAGCTTTTTGGTGTCCTCTCCCTGCAGTCTGGCTAATTACTTTCGCTGTGCCGTTGTGGAGGGATTGTAGTCCGGAGTTTCGGGACTGAGCCATGTTGTGAGTGGGTGCTGGGTTTTTCTTTTCAGGCGTGCATTACAGGAGGGTACTATCTCCTCGGTAGCAAGAGGTGCTCACGCGCGCCTGCAGAATCGCGGCGCTGCCATCTTAGATGTGGTCTAGGCTGTACTCTGGTCTCTTGTAGCAGGAGCCACTGGGCGTACAGGGCGTAGGCCGGGATTACCCCCACCAGCCCAGAGGGGGGGGGGGGGGGGGGAGAACAGGGCCTGGTCCTCCCAGCCGAAGGAACATGGCTAGGCAGCATCGGGCAGGATAGTGGTCTGCGGCCATCCGCATCACTCACCGCCTGAGTAGGCCTCATCCGAATGGAGCGATGCATGCCCCTCCGGGGGACTGAAACATCGATTGCCAGCCTCTCCCCGTGTCCAGTGTCTCCTTAGGTGCCGGTCCACCGCGGTGTGCCATCGGGTGGGTGGAATAGGTCCATATTTTAAGTTTATCAATCTATATTTGCTGGAGCTGTTGTGCCGTGCGACCGGCCAGCTCGGCGGCCAGGCCCAGCCCCTCAACATATGTATTTTTTAAAGAATTTTGAGCACATATATAAGTTCGTTAGATAATGTTAATATATTCAAATACTGGTGCTGTAATTGCAGCAAATTATTCGATTTCTAGTGGCTGATGAGTATGATCAATAAGATTTGCCCCTGATAATGTCTAAACTATATACCAACACTTAAATCACTTGAATCAAATCAGATTACCTCACGCACACACGATTGGGGCCACAAAACATTTCTACGTGAGTTTGATTTTCAGTAATAATTTATACCCGTGCAAACGACATCATGCATTAACGCAATATGCAGGTATCTAGGCCTGAGGCCTACTAGTAAACAAGAGCACCTGCCAACCTTATGTGCGTAAACAGAGGTTTGTTTGTCTATAGAATACGTATATGCTTCAGGCACCCTGTAGGCTCAAACTTGTAATTTATCTTATGGGGTATTTAACAAAAGACAAAATAGTCCAGTATGTGTTGTGGCAGCAGATGTGCCTCCGATCGATGCAGGAATCTCCCCGTCTGTACCCAGACGCACGCACACCGCTGTCATGCGTTGACAGTTTAAACTATCTAAGAAGGGAGAGACAAGTCAGATTGGTAATGTGTAATCAATACACCTCCCTCATCAGCACAGCTCCTGTCTTTTGAGATCCATATGGGGACAAAACATACTGAAAGTTTTGAAAAGGAAGGATCTATGACCCTGTGACCCCCACAGGAGATGTGTGACACAGTTTGTATGTGTCTGTACAGACGCTGAATGAATGGAGCACAGAGGGGGATCTAGGGTACACTGTGTTTGCGTTTAAAGCAAACCTGCCTATCTTTACCCCCTGGGTAGCTATAAACCTTCTCTATTATCTATATAGAGTCTATTCTCGGTCATTCTAATTATTTGCAGTGGTTGCATTTACGATGTGTTTTCTGTTTTAAGGTAACAACCGCTGGTTCAAAGGTGCAGCTGTTTCATCGTTTACCGCAAACCGCCTTCATACACTGAATATATAAGAATTGTCAACTGGTCTAAGAGAAAAATGCTATGCTAGGGGATGGCAGGTTGGATGGTATGTGAATATTTATATGTATGTGTGATAGGTGCTACCTCTGTCTCAAATCCTTATTATAGCCCTTAGATTGTAAGCTCATGGGCTATCTAACTAAGCACTTTGTATAAAAGAGCTTCAATGGCTAGATCTCCGCTCATGTACAGGTCCCTCTTTAACTTTTGTATCGGTCAATGTATATATTGTTACTTTCTCCCATAATTATACAGCGCTGTGGAATATGTTGGCGCTTTATAAGTGCCAGTAATAATTAAATATTTGTATGTGGATATATATGTTGATTATATTTCTGTCTTAAATTTATAGATGTGTGGTGTATTAATACTATGTTGTATTTTTTTTATTTTTTTCGTACTCTATTGTAACAACGCGGTTTTAGTGGGCTCGGGACATATTCGAAAACAAGAGAAATTTCAATGTATCCTTCCTGGTAAAATATTTTATAAAGAAATAAATATGACAGCAGCTGAAATAGCTACTATTTGGAACTGTTACTTCCCCTAAAAGCAGGCAGCGCTGGGAAATGGATGTCCACCCTTTAACCTATACACTTCCTTAACACACTGCACTACACATTAACCTCTACATTACCTCAAAATAATACAGTGAGGGAAAAAGTATTTGATCCCCTGCTGATTTTGAACGTTTGCCCACTGACAAAGAAATGATTAGTCTACCATTTTAATGGTAGGTGTAATTTAACAGTGAGAGACAGAATAAAAAATAAAAATCCAGAAAAACGCATGTAAAAAAAGTTATACATTGATTTGCATGTCAATGAGTGAAATAAGTATTTGACCCCTTCGACTTAGTACTTGGTGACAAAACCCTTGTTGGCAATCACAGAGGTCAGACCTTTCTTACAGTTGGCCACTAGGTTTGCACACATCTCAGGAGGGATTTTGTCCCACTCCTCTTTGCAGATGTCAGGATCCTATAGCGTCCTAAAGCCAACCAGCTTTAAGCCAACCTGCTCCAACCAAGCCTAACCTACACTTCTATGCTGCTTTATCCTGCCAACCAGCTTTATACCGACCTGCTTCAAACTAGCCTAACCTACGTTTCTATCCTGCTTTATCCTGCCAACCAGCTTTAAACCAACCTGCTCCAACCCAGCCTAACCTACATTTCTATCCTGCCAACCAGCTTTATACCAACCTGCTCCAACCCAGCCTAATCTACGTTTCTATCCTGCTTTATCCTGCCAACCAGCTTTATGCCAACCTGCTCCAACCCAGCCTAATCTACGCTATCCTGCTCCAACCCAGCCTATCCTACGCCTCTATCCTGCTTTATCCTGCCAACCAGCTCCAACCCAGCCTAACCTATGTTTCTATCCTGCCAACCAGCTTTATACCAACCTGCTCCAACCCAGCCTAACCTACATTTCTATCCTGCTTTATCCTGCCAACCAGCTTTATACCAACCTGCTCCAACCCAGCCTAATCTACGCTACTATCCTGCCAACCAGCCTTATACCAACCTGCTCCAACCCAGCCTAACCTACGCCTCTATCCTGCTTTATCCTGCCAACCTGCTCCAACCCAGCCTAACCTATGTTTATATCCTGCTTTATCCTGCCAACCAGCTTTCTACCAATCTGCTCCAAACTAGCCTAATCTACACTATCCTGCCATCCTGATTTACACCAACCTGCATAATACCTGTCTGGGCATTGCTGCTAACTCCTATAACAAGGTATTATTTACCTTTATTATCAGTACTCCCACCAACATGGGGGGCTGATTCACTAATTTCTGCTTTTCCCATTTTCCTGAAACCTAGTTGTTCCGTTCTGTTCTATTCTTTTATACTTGATCCCTATACTTTTATACTTTTATTTATAGGCTCTCTTATCTTTCTACATCCTGTTTTTATTTATATAGGGTATATTGCCTAAACCTTTGTTTCTCTTATTTTCCTTCTCCCTATTATTTCATTTATAAGATATCCTGTTTAGAGATGTCCTGAATAGTTCGCCGGCGAATAGTTCCTGGCGAACATAGCTTGTTCGCGTTCGCCACGGCACGTAGTGACAATGACATATGGTGCAATGCAAAACGTTGGAGTTATGAAACAAAATGTCAAGAGGAACTGCAACTTTTTAAAATATAAAACAATCATGCTAGGTAAACTTGTCTTGAAATAAGTGAAAAGCATGGCACAGGGAAATCGTCAGACATGTTGAGAGTGTTCGTAAGTTTGAATACACATGCTTGAACTGAAGAGGGGTAAGGGGATTAACACCGCCAGTTATAGATCAACATGTGTGAATCAGAATATCAAAACTAGAAATAAGTAGACTAAATAACCTCTTAGTGAGTGCTGTTAAATGCTAGACAACTGACTACACCTCATAACAAGGGCATTTTAGATTCTCAGCAGCAGAGATGTTTTAGCCAATTCCTCTGACATGCTTCATTCACATGCTCCATTCATTAGAAAGACAAGAAACTAACATATTTATTACGCTGTTAATAATAAGATTGAAGAAATAATCAATATTTCCCCTCATTTAAACTTCTGCCATTATGAATGTATGTGTTTTTCTTATCCATATATCTATCTCCCATCATTGTGGAATGATACCACTCACTTCCGGGTATCGGCCGAGTGAACCGCAAGGTGGAACGCATGACGTAACGGCCGAGAAACACGTGACCGGAAGTGACGCGGAAACCCGGAAATACATGAAAACGAGACGTGAATCGCAGGGCGTCACCGTTCCCATGGAGATAGCCCGCGAAATCACGGACTCTTAATTAAGGAATGGACTCTTAAAGACATATAAAAGCAGGAACAGGTCCCAAAGAAGAAATAGAGACTTTTTTATCCAGTTGAAGAAGCTGTTAAAGCGAAACGCGTCCTGGAACTTGGAGAATACCGGTCTTTATTCATTTGGACTTTTTTATGCCTACACAGTGTTTTTATATTGCTATATATAGTTTTTTATTGTTACTAATAATTTTATGTAATAAATATACTTATATTTCTATAAACACTGGTGGCATTGTTCCTGCTCTTAAAGAAGGTGTGTGGTCCTGAACCACATATACCCGTGATCAGAGCCGATGTGGATGGCTCTGTGTCTGTGAGTACAAACCTGTTCTTTTTTTCACATATATTTGGAACCATACGGTATTGCACCATATATATGTTTTAACATTTCAGAATTTTAAGACAACAATATCCAGCAAAAAGAAGGGATAGGGTCGCCTCTACGGACCCCACAGGCGATCAAATTGAGCTATACATTATTAGCTCTCTAAAGTGTGAGTGGGAATTTTCCCTCTTAATTTAAATCTATTTTCATTTTTGTCACAGTTTACACTATGTTTGGTATATTCTGTTTTTCTTAAGGTACTGATTACCAACTTACAACACTTTTGTATATACCTAAAAGGTACTGTTTATATATATATTCACATGTTAAAGTTTATTCACCTATTGTAAATAGGAAAAAACACTATTGTTATAATTTAATATTGTATAGCGCTTCACCAGCACACTACCACTGAACTCACTCTCAAAGATAAGAACTTGGTGTTAAAGCTGCTTATTCATCGTTCACTCTTTGCAAATTAGCGCTAGTACTACCCTGTTTTGCTTCAGAGAGTGGTCGTCTCTACTCGCATCCATGTGCCGCTTAGTAGTGCTTCCACCGCCTGCCGGGTGCACCAGAGGATCGCTCAGACCACGAGGGTCAGCAGGTCGGCGCATCAGCACCCTTGCTCCCCGAGCCCAGTCCACTGTGGAAGAAGATGCCTGGTCGCCCCCCAGCCCTCCAGCTTCAGTATAAGTAACCTGTGAGGTTCTGGGATCGGTCCTGTTCAGTCGTGGGCGGCTGGTTGGCGGGCCATCCCCCCTGGCTCTCTGTTCCGAAGGAGAGCACAATGCTGGGGCACCTCTGGAGATCTCTTCCATCCTAGGTGAGGTGAGTAGCAAAGCCCTCTGCCGTGATTCAATCCGATTCCAGAAGGCTGCACAGAGAGCATCAAAGGCTGCATGGAACTTAGCTTCCCAGTGTGGCCTTGATTGCTCTGTCGGAGTGGCAGCCATCTTAGCTGTGACACGATGGCTCGTTTTGTCAGGGTGAGTAGTGGCCATTTAGCCTTGTGGGTTACTTTAGCCTTTCCCTGGTGGGGACCGGGATAACCCCCACCAGTCCAGAGGGGGGGGGGGGAAAGGGGCTGTAGATATGAGGCAGAGGCGGCTCTCTAATTAGGCGGTTTAGGCGGCCGCCTAAGGCCTCGCGCTGGCTGGGGCCTCGCGGCCACCTAAACCGCCTGTGGGCAGAGTGTGTCAGGTCCTCGGTCAGTGACCGAGGACCTGACACCAGGAGGGGGCCTGGCGGCTTGCCCAGTATGCCGCCGGGTGCGAGGCCCCTCCTGGCTGCCCGGCCACCATCGCAGACACTGGTCTGCAGCTCCGCAGTGTGCAGAGCTGCAGACCATGTGACTCGCGAGAATTGGCCAATCAGAGCGTTGCCGCGGGTTACCACGGCAACGCTCTGAAATCTCGCGAGATTACACGGTCTGCAGCTCTGCGGAGCTGCAGACCGGGAGCAGTGGCCACCGGACCACCAGGGAGCCCACTGGACCACCAGGGAAATAAAGGTAGGCTCACCATCACCCCCCACAACACTCAGCCTCACCCCCCCCAGTCACCATCACCACACTCAGCCTTACCCCCAGCCTCACCATCCCCCCACCACCTCCCACCACCCTCAGCCTCACCACCCCTAGCCCCCACCACCCTCACCACCACCCTCAGCATCACCCCCCTCAGTCTCACCCCAGCCCCCCTCAGCCTCACCCCCCTCAGCCTCACCTCCCACCACCCTCAGCCTCACTACCCCTAGCCCCCACCACCATCAGCCTCACCTCCCACCACCCTCAGCCTCACTACCCCTAGCCCCCCCCACCCTCAGCCTCACCCCCACCACCCTCACCTCCCACCACCCTCAGCCTCACTAACCCTAGCCCCCACCACCCTCAGCCTCATCCCCCCACCACCACCCCCACCACCCTCAGCATCACCCCCCTCAGTCTCACCCCTCAGCATCACCCCCTCAGCTTCACCCCCACCCCCTCAGCCTCACCCCCCACCACCCTCAGCCTCACCTCCCACCACCCTCAGCCTCACTACCCTTAGCCCCCACCACCCTCAGCCTCACCCCCCCCCACCACCCTCACCCCCCACCACCCTCAGCCTCACCACCCCTAGCCCCCACTACCCCCACCCTCAGCATCACCCCCCTCAGTCTCACCCCCAGCCCCCTCAGCCTCACCCCCACCCCCTCAGCATCACCCCCACCCCATCAGCCTCACCCCCACCACCCACCACCCCACCACCTTCAGCATCACCCCCTCACCATCACCCCTCACCACCCAACACCCTCAGCATCACCCCCCCATCACCCTCAGCATCACCTCCCACCACCCTCAGCCTCACCCCCCCATCACCCTCAGCCTCACCTCCCACCACCCTCAGCCTTCCTACCCCTAGCCCCCACCACCCTCAGCCTCACCCCCCCCACCACCCTCACCCCCCACCACCCACCTCACCAACACCCCCACCACCCTCCGCCTCACCACCCCTAGCCCCCACCACCCTCACCACCACCCCCACCACCCTCAGCCTCCCTACCCCTAGCCCCCACCACCCTCAGCCTCACCCCCCCACCACCCTCACCCCCCCCTCAGCCTCACCACCCACCTCACCATCACCCCCCACCACCCTCCGCCTCACCACCCCTAGCCCCCACCACCCTCACCACCACCCCCACCACCCTCAGCATCACCCCCCTCAGTCTCACCCCCAGCCCCCCTCAGCCTCACCCCCACCCCCCTCAGCATCACCCCTCTCACCCCCAACCCCCTCAGCCTCACCCCCACCCCCTCAGCCTCACCCCCCACCCCTCTCAGCCTCACCCCCCACCACCCTCAGCATCCCCCACCACCTCCACCACCTTCAGCATCACCCCCCTCACCACCCTCAGCATCACCCCTCACCACCCACCACCCTCAGCATCACCCCTCACCACCCACCACCCTCAGCATCACCCCCCACCACCCTCAGCATCACCTCGCCCCATCCCCCTCAGCCTCACCCCCCCACCCCTCACCACCCTCAGCCTCACCACCCCCCACCACCCTCAGCCTCACCACCCCCCACCCTCAGCATCACCCTCACCACCCTCAGCCTCACCACCCCCCACCACCCTCAGCATCACCCTCAGCATCACACCCCTCACCACCCTCAGCATCACACCCCTCAGCCTCACACCCCTCACCACCCTCAGCCTCACCACCCCCCACCACCCTCAGCCTCACCACCCCCACCACCCTCAGCCTCACCACCCCCACCACCCTCAGCATCACCCCCCACCACCCTCAGCATCACCCCCTCACTCTCACATTACCCCCCTCTCACGCTCACATTACCCCCCTCTCACTCTCACATTATCCCCCCCTCTCCCTCTCACATTATCCCCCCCTCTCCCTCTCCCTCTCACATTATCCCCCCTCTCCCTCTCCCTCTCACATTATCCCCCCCTCTCCCTCTCCCTCTCCCTCTCACATTATCCCCCCCTCTCCCTCTCCCTCTCCCTCTCACATTATCCCCCCCTCTCCCATTACCCCCCCGCTCCCTCTCACCATCAACTCCCCGCTCCCTCTCTCCATCAACCCGCCGCTCCCTCTCACCATCAACCCCCCGCTCCCTCTCACCATCAACCCCCCGCTCCCTCTCTCCATCAATCCCCCCTCTTACCATCACCCCCCCCTCTCACCATCACCCCCCTCTCACCATCAACCCCCCGCTCCCTCTCACCATCAACCCCCCGCTCCCTCTCTCCATCAATCCCCCCTCTTACCATCACCCCCCCCTCTCACCATCACCCCCCTCTCACCATCACCCGCCTCCCCCCACCCCCATACACACAACACACTTCAAGCAGCTACCCCATACACATAGGGTCTCAGACAAAAACGCAAACATGTTCAGAGACATACATTCACACACACAAGGACACTCTCAGGCACATACACAGGTAGACAGTGCATCAATGTGTATATGTGACACTTTTTTTGTTAGTGGGGCCTCATGTTTGCGTTTCGCCTGAGGCCTCATAAAGTCTAGAGCCGCCTCTGATATGAGGTGCAGACACGATGAGAGCTCCAGGCCGGGAGATCAGCCGCTTCTCCCTGCCACAGAACCCCCAGTGCAGATAGGCCGCAGGACAGTGTGTAGTCATAGGCTGCTACAAACTTGATCGGGTAAGCTCCCTGGTGTTCAGGAACAGGTAAGTGTTCAGTGAGCAACCTCCAAAGGTATTATTCTCTCTGTGGGTCTCACTTTGCAGGCTGTATGCAGGGAGCTCACTATATGCACGTCCGTCCGCCATGCTGGCCAGGCCCCGCCCCCCCCCCCAGAAGGTGCATTCTTAGTGAGAGGAGGGACAGTGTAGCTGCTGCTGATTTAATAGGGCAATCGATAGCTAGGCTAGTGTATTCAGTGTCCACTACAGTCCTGAAGGACTCATCTGATCTCTGCTGTAAGGACAGCACCCCAAAAAGCCCTTTTTAGGGCTAGAACATCAGTCTGCTTTTTTTTTTTTGTGTAATCTAATTGCAGTTGCCTGCCTGCCAGCGTGTGTGTCAGGCTCACAGCGTATACTGTGCCCACTTGCCAGTGCCACCACTCATATCTGGTATCACAATAGCTTGCATTTAAAAAAAAAAAACAAAAACTTTTGACTGTGAAATAATAGCAGTCAGTTTCCTTCACACGTGTGCGTTTCAGGGCCTGCCAGGGCACAGTGTCACACCAGTGCAACTCATATCTGGTGTAACAGTAGTGTACATTTAAAAAAAGCAACACTTTTTTTGGCTGTGAAATAATAGAAGTCAGTTTCCTTCACACGTGTGCGTTTCAGGGCCTGCCAGGGCACAGTGTCACACCAGTGCAACTCATATATGGTGTAACAGTAGTGTACATTACAAAAAATAAATAAAATTTTGACTGTAATAGATTGAATAGCAGTTAGTTGTCTGCAAGCGTGTGTGTCAGGCCTACAGCGTCTACTCTGCCAACTTCTGCCAGTGCCACTCATATCTGTTGTCACAGTAGCTTGCACGCATAGTACCACTAATCAAAATAAAAATGACAGGCAGAGGCAGGCCACCCCGCAGGGGCAGTCGTGGTCATGGTGCTGTGATGCCCTAGAATAATGCCCAGTGTTCAGAGGCCACGTACCCTGAACTCGAAAAGTTCTGAGGACATAGTTGACTGGCTAACACAGGACACCCAATCTTCTACAGCTTCCGCTCGGAACCTTGACGCACCATCCTCCTCCAGCTTAGCTTTGGGCACCTCTCAAGTTACCACTCGCCCGCCTGCCGCCACCACCAACACCAACACCACAGCCGCTTCACTTGATCTGTCAGAGGAGTTATTTACACATCAGTTGGAAGAAATGAGTAATGAGCAACCATTATTGCCAGAGGATGTAGATAACAGGGATATGTCTCAGTCAGGCAGCATTACACACATGGACGTACGGTGTGATGATGATGATGTTGTACCCGCTGCTGCTTCCTTTGCTGAGTTGTCAGATACAAGTGAAGCGGTTGATGATGACGATGCATCCGTGGATGTCACGTGGGTGCCCGCTAGAAGAGAAGAAGAACAGGGGGAAAGTTCAGATGGGGAGACAGAGAGGAGGAGGAGACGAGTTGGAAGCAGGGGGAGGTCGTCGCAAGGAGCTAGTGGCACAGTCAGACAGCATGCATCGGCACCCGGGGTCAGCCAGACAGCACGCCAATCAACGCATGCTGTGTCTACCACCAGAATGCAGTCATTGTAGAGCCTAGCAGTGTGGCATTTTTTTTGTGTGTCTGCCTCTGACAACAACGATGCCATTTGCAACCTGTGCCAAAAGAAACGAGTCGTGGGAAGTCCAACACCCACCTAGGTATAACTGCTTTGCGAAGGCACATGATCGCACATCACAAACACCTATGGGATCAACACATGAGTATAAGCAGCACACAAACTCAAAGCCGCCATCCTCCTCCTGGTCCAGCATCTTCAGCCACGTCAACCACTGCTGTCCTCCTTGCCCCCTCTCAACCATCCGCCACTCCGTCTCTCGCCTTGAGCAGTTCCTGCTCATCTGTCCACAGTCAGGTGTCTGTCAAGGACATGTTTGAGCGTAAGAAGCCAATGTCACAAAGTCACACCCTTGCCCTGCATCTGACAGCTGGCTTGTCTGAACTCTTAGCCCGCCAGCTTTTTTTACAGAAGCTAGTGGAGTCTGAGGCATTCCAAAAATTTTTAGCTATTGGGACACTGCAGTGGAAGGTACCCGGCCAAAATGTCTTTGCACAAAAGGCAATCGATTGTGCAAAAGGAAGTAATGGCATGTCTGGCACACAGTGTTGGGGCAAGGGTCCATCTGACCACTGATACCTGGTCTGCAAAGCATGGTCAGGGCAGGTATATCACCTACACTGCGCATTGGGTAAACCTGCTGATGGCTGCCAAGCATGGAATGCGTGGCTCTGCAGAGGAGTTGGTGACACCGCCACGACTTGCAGGCAGGCCTGCTGCCACCTCCTCTACTCCTCCTACTCCATCGTCTTCCATAACCTCCTCGGCTGAGTCCTCTTCTGCTGCTGCGTCTTGCTCCACATCAACGGCACCCAGCTCCCCAGGTACTATTCCACATCCCGGATACGGCAGTGTCACGCCGTCTTGGGGTTGACTTGCCTGAAAGCAGAGAGTCACACCACCCCAGCACTCCTGTCCGCCCTGAACGCACAGGTGGATCAGTGGCTGACTCCGCACCAACTAGAGATTGGCAAAGTGGTTTGTGACAACGGAAGAAATTTGTTGGCGGCATTGAATTTGGGCAAGTTGACACATGTGCCGTGCATGGCACATGTGTGTAATCTGATCATACAACGCTTTGTGCATAAGTACCCAGGTGTCAGGCTTACCTTGCTGGGAGTCCAATATGCAGAGATATGCTCACCCTTGCAATTAGACACAGGCCAAGGTGGTCAAGGTAGAACTCACCTGGCCTGTGAATCTGTGCACGGGGGCTGTGCAGGTAAATGCTTGAAGTCGCAGTACAGAAAAGGAAATCCAGGAGAATAGTCGTAGGTAAGCCAATGGTCAGAGGATGCCAGAAATCAGGAGGTACGAGTAGCGAGCCGAGGTCAGGGGATGCCAGAGGTCAGGGAACAAAAGAGTAGCAATCCAAGGTCAGGAGAATACTGGAACGTGGAATAGCAATACTCCAACCAGAGTCATTGAACTGACACTGCCCTTAGGGAGGGGCAGTGTCTTATACCTTGTTGATTAGATATCAGATTCAGCTGGAGAGTTACTGACAGGTCTGAGCCAAGTGAAGTCCAGCCCCCTAGTGCTGCAGGCAATTCAGGTATAAACGGGAGTTATCCAAAGTCCTGAAATGGCTCAGAGGTAAGAGAGCAGGTTCAGAACTACCAAGTACACAGGTTCAAATCCCTCTTTGGGCCATAAAGGGGCGACCCCGTCTGACAGTCTGGAGATCACGGTGTGAATCCTGACAGTACCCTCCCTTTAAGAACGCACTCCGGGCGTGAACAGGTTCTTTTTGGGAACTGTATCCGTATCACTTAAGAAGTCCTTGTAATCAAAGTCTCCAAAGCGGAGTCCCTCAGTCGAGGACTTTGGGGTACCAGTGTCTGTACTTTTTTCTTTAGGTGCATTGCTAGGTAGTTCTCCTTTGGGTAGGTAGGAAGTGGTGGAGGTGCTTGCGCTTTCATGAACAGTAGTTTCATCAAGAAGAGGCACAGATGTGTCTGGAGCAGGAGGTAGAGATTTTTCAGGGGTACCGGTAGCTGATTCTAGAGAAACACAGGTTATATGAACTACCGTGGTCTGAGTACTCTTATGTGTCACTGAGCGTGAACCAGGCTGACAGCGACTTTGGCGTTTCCCAGGCAGAGGTGCAGAGTTGGCCGGATGGGTATGCATAATCCCAACTTGAACGGTTTCTGGCCGATGTGGGCGAATGGGGCAGAATGAGATAAAGTGCCCCCTTTCACCACAGTAAAAACAAAGGCCATGATTTCTCCAACGGTCTCTTTCTCTTGATGGCAGTCTTGTTATAGAGCGGACGAAGCCGATCTCCATGGGTTCCTCCATGTCCACTGGAGATTCACAGCTAGCTTGAGGAAAAACAGGGTTACAAGGCGGTTCCTCCATGTCCATTGGAGTTTCACAGCTAGCTTGAGGGAAAACAGGGTTACAAGGCGGTTCCTCCATGTCCATTGGAGTTTCACAGCTAGCTTGAGGGAAAACAGGGTTACAAGGCGGTTCACTGAAGGTGGTTTTGCGCTGTGACATCATGGGGACTTGGTAGGAGTCCTTTTCTTTAGGTAACCGCGATCTGCGGTTAGACGGAGCAGGTTTGGGAGTAGCCTTCCTGGAGGTAAGGCTCTGAGAGTCCATAGCGGTCATGAATGACTCCCAGCTGTCCAAGACAGTGCTTTTCTCCTGTAGCTTCCGGTATGCCCACTCCTTGATCCGTCCGAAAAGTAAGTTGATGGCCGAACGGACTTTGACAAAGTCACTGTTGTAAGTTTTAGGCTTAAGAGCAAAAAGAAGTTCACAGTCCAGTCTGAATGCTGTGTAGGAGGAACGGGAACCATCAAATTGGTTAGGCATCACAACAAACGGCTCTGGATAAGCAAGTTCTGGAACCGGGCGTATTGTGCCTTTAAGAGATAAAACCTCTTGCTGCAGCTCCGAAACAGTCTGGGTCAGGCTGGACACTTGCTGCACAAGAGGGGTTAGCATCTTCCTTATCTCTAGGGTGAGCATCTTCCTTATCTCTGTGGACTCCATAATGGTCAGTTCAATCTGTCAGGCTTACCTTGCTGGGAGTCCAATATGCAGAGATATGCTCAACCTTGCAATTAGACACAGGCCAAGGTGGTCAAGGTAGAACTCACCTGGCCTGTGAATCTGTGCACGGGGGCTGTGCAGGTAAATGCTTGAAGTCGCAGTACAGAAAAGGAAATCCAGGAGAATAGTCGTAGGTAAGCCAATGGTCAGAGGATGCCAGAAATCAGGAGGTACGAGTAGCGAGCCGAGGTCAGGGGATGCCAGAGGTCAGGGTACAAACGAGTAGCAATCCAAGGTCAGGAGAATACTGGAACGTGGAATAGCAATACTCCAACCAGAGTCATTGAACTGACACTGCCCTTAGGGAGGGGCAGTGTCTTATACCTTGTTGATTAGGTATCAGATTCAGCTGGAGAGTTACTGACAGGTCTGAGCCAAGTGAAGTCCAGCCCCCTAGTGCTGCAGGCAATTCAGGTATAAACGGGAGTTATCCAAAGTCCTGAAATGGCTCAGAGGTAAGAGAGCAGGTTCAGAACTGCTGAGTACACAGGTTCAAATCCCTCTTCGGGCCATAAAGGGGTGACCCCGTCTGGCAGTCTGGAGATCACGGTGTGAATCCTGACACCAGGCTTACAGGACATCCTGAAGCAGGCCAGGACGGTGTGTGGCCATTTCAGGTGTTCCTACACAGCCATGGTGCACTTTTCAGATATCCAGTGGCGAAACAACATGCCAGTGAGGCGCTTGATTTGCGACAGCTTGGTAGCTAGCTTGGTATCCAACCTTGTGCAAATGGGGAGTTTGCAGTTGTGCAAATGGACTGTTTGCAGTTGTTTGCAGTGCGTTAAACGGGGAGTTTGGTCTGTCACTGTGAAGCGGGCATAACCCTTACACTACCTGATCGATACAACATCATACCTGATGTTTTAAAGCACGTTATTCCAAACAATTTAGGAATGTTAGGTCATTTATGCCCTTTATGGATTAAAACCAGACTCTGCATCAACTATGTAATTTTCCATGGGAGTTTTGCCATGGATCCCCCTCCGTCATGCCACAGTCCAGGTGTTAGTCCCCTTGAAACAACTTTTCCATCACTATTGTGGCCAGAAAGAGTCCCTGTGGGTTTTAAAATTCGCCTGCCTATTGAAGTCTATGGCGGTTCGCCCGTTCGCGGAAATTCGTGTTCGCCGTTCGCGAACGGATATTTTTATGTTTGCGACATCTCTAATCCTGTTACATAGGCTGAAAAGAGACTTGCGTCCATCAAGTTCAGCCTTTCTCACATATGTTTTTGCTGTTGATCCAAAAGAAGGCAAAAAACCCAGTCTGAAGCGTTTCCAATTTTGCAACAAACTAGGAGAAAATTCCTTCTTGACACCAAAATAGCAGTCAGATGTCTCATTGGATCAAGCAGCTATTACCCCACTAATTAGAAATTATATCCCTGTATGTCATGTTTTTGCAAGTATTCATCCAATTGCAGTTTAAACATCTGTAATGACTCTGACAAAACCACCTCTTCAGGCAGAGAATTCCCTATCCTTATTAATCTTACTGTAAAAAAAACTTTTCTTTGTCTTAGATGAAATCTCCTTTCTTCCAGCCTAAATGTGTGACCTTGTGTCCTATGTATAGCCCAGTTTATGAATAGATTTCCAGATAATGGTTTGTACCGACCCTGAATATATTTGTATAATGTTATCATATCCCCTCTGAGACGCCGTTTTTCCAAACTAAAGAGATTTACATTTTTTTAACCTTTCTTTGTAACTAAAATGCTCCATTCCTTTTATCAATTTTGTAGCTCTCCACTTTTTATAGTGCCATGATATCCTTCTTTAGAACAGGTGCCCGAAATTGCACAGCACATTCACGGTGTGGTTTTACCAGCAATTTATGAAGAGGCAAAATGTTATTTTCATCCTGATAATTTATGCCCCTATTTATACATGACAAAACCTTACTGGCCTTAGCAACTGCAGATTGACATTGCATATTGCTGCCTAATTTGTTGTTTATAACAACTCCCAAATACTTCTCGTGTGTGGTGATCCCTAATTCACTACCATTTAGGGTGTACGTTGCTTGTGCATTCTTGACCCCGAAGTGCATAACTTTGCATTTCTCTACATTAAATTCCATCTGCCATTTTTGTGCCCAGTCCCTCAAACTATCCAAATCCCTCTGCAGCAAGGCAATATCCTGCTCACATTTTATTACTTTACAAAGTTTTGTCATCTGCAAACACTGAAACATGGCTTTCAATGCCTATTTCAAGATCATTTATTAATATGTTAAATAGAAGCGGTCCCAAAACAGAACCCTGAGGGACACCACTTACCACTTTTGTCCAGCCTGAAAATTTACCATTAATGACAACTTGTTGTACTCTATTCTACCCAAGAACAAGAATATTTATCTAGTCTAATTTCTTTTATTTTGAAGACTAACCTATTGTGAGGAACCGTATCAAATGCCTTGGCAAAATCCAAGTAGATTGCATCCACTGCAACACCCTGATCCAGGGCCAGATTAAGAGCTCAGTGGGCCTGGTGCTGACAATTATGATGGGCCTATTTACAGAATCTTATCGACCAAAAACACTAAAACAATCATACCTCCCAAGCATCATGTATCTGATGGAGATAGTGTTGGAGGTAAACTTAAAGGATGCAGCTATATGAAAACACATACTCTATGCTAATCTCTCTCTAATTTATGCTTTCATCTTTCAAGTAAATCCATACCCCCTAATAGTAGTGTCCAGTGAAGCAGGAAGTCAATTGGCGGGGTAAAAGAGTGGGCCACTGACGTGAATCACGTGACCAGACCTGCCAAAAGGGTTGAACATGCTTGTCCAAAGAATTGGAAGGCCAGCCTGGTATGAATGCATGCCAGACTGCCTGCCAATCATGCAGGCTGTCCAACTAAGGGCATACTATGCAGGAAGCACCCTGAGCTTGACATAAATGCATCAAATGATGCGCCTACTCCACGCTTTCTAAGGACTGTCCCCTAGCACTCACATGTCCACTTGTCATCTTACTAGCAGGCAGAAGTTCCTGGTATATAGTCTGAGACAGAGAAAAGGTGTATGTAGTGAGTGTAGAAGAAAGAGAACATACCACAGTGTTAGAGAGACCAAAGGCTGCATTATCTAAACTTATTTTATTGTCAGCCAGTCCAAACTTAAAGGGACACTATAGTCACCAGAACAACTACAGCGTATTTTATTTGTTCTGGTAAGTAGAATCATTCACTCCAGACTCCAAACTCTGATGGCCACTCCTGAGATGGCTGCTAGAGGTGCCTCCTGGGGCAGTGTGCAGCACCACCATTCAGTGTCTCCACCCTCTGCATGCAGACACTGAACTTTCCTCATTGAGATGCATTGAATCAGCTTATCTTCATGAGGAGATGCTGATTGGCCAGGGCTATGTTTGACTTGTGCTGGCTCTGCCCCTGATCTGCCTAGTTGACAGTCTCAGCCAATCCTATGGGGAAGCATTGTAATTTGCGCAGACCACCACTTCTGATGATGTCTGCAGACAGAGTCAGTTCAGAGGCAGACAGGGACAGAGCCAGTAGCTGCATACTTGAATTCAAGTAAGATTTTACTATATTAAGGGAGGCTAAATTGTGGTTTTAACATAATAAGCTCAGAAATAAATGATTGTGTTGCTGACCCTCTAGTGTTCCTTTAAGCAAGGGTATGTGAAGAGTAGTTAGGGTTGCCACCTTTCTTGGAAAAAAATACCAGCCTTATACATTTGAATAAATAATTAGTTATGCGTGACATCACATGATGTAAATTACAAGGAGTGACATAAGAGAAAATTCTGTAAAATAACCAACAAACTACACAGTTTGATTCTGCTGTATAGATGGATTGCTCCCAGTGTCTCCCTGTCTCCCAGTGTCCCTATGTATCACAGTGTCAGTGTCCCCATGTCGCCCAGTCCCCTAGTCTCCTATTTCTCCCATGTCACTGAGAGACCCGGGGACACTGAGACCCTTGGGGACACTGGGAGACATGGGGCACTGAGACACTTGGGGACACTGGGAGACATGGAGACACTGAGTCACTAGGGACACTGGGAGACATGGGGGCACAGACACTGGGAGACTAGGGGACACTGAGACACTAGGGACACTGAGACACTAGGGACACAGACATGGGGACAGACACTGGGAGACTAGGGGACACTGTGTCCCTAGTGTCTCCGTGTCCCAATGTCTCAGTGTTCCCATTTCTCTCAGTGTCCCCAGGTCTCCCAGTATCCCCTAGTGTCTGTGTCCCCATGTGTTCCCTAGTTTCTCAGTGTCCCCTAGTGTTTCAGTGTCCCCATGTCTCCCTGCTGCCTTTCCCCCATCCCTCACTTACCTGAGCTGTAGAGCTCCTGTCTGGACTCTGTGCTGTGTAGCTGCTCCCCCACGGATCAGTGAGTAGTAGAGAAAGGCAGGGAGGGATATGCTGTGACTTCCTATCCCTGCCTCTCTCCACACACAGTGGCTGGTGCTGGTATTGCAGAGTGCCGTATATACTCGAGTATAAGCCGAGGCCCCTAATTTTACCCCAAAAAACTGGGAAAACGTATTGACTCGAGTATAAGACTAGGGTGGGAAATGCAGCAGCTACTGGTAAATTTCTAAAAAAAATTAGATCCTAAAAAAATTATATTAATTGAATATGTATTTACAGTGTGTGTATATAATGAATGCAGTGTGTGTATATGAATGCAGTGTGTGTGTATATGAATGCAGTGTGTGTGTATATGAATGCAGTGTGTGTGTGTATGAGTGCAGTGTGTGTATGAGTGCAGTGTGTGTGTATGAGTGCAGTGTGTGTGTATGAGTGCGGTGTGTGTATGAGTGCAGTGTGTGTGTATGAGTGCAGTGTGTGTAGGAGTGCAGTGTGTGTGTAGGAGTGCAGTGTGTGTGTATAAATGCAGTGTGTATGAATGAAGTGTGTGTGTGTGTATGAGTGCAGTGTGTGTGTGTGTGTGTGTGTGTGATGCAGAGTGTGATGCAGTGCCTTGGTGGGGGGTGGGCATTTTTAATATTTATTTTTATTATTATTTTTATTATTATTATTTTATTATTATTATTATTAATTTATTTATTTTTCGTCCCCCCTCCCTGCTTGATACATGGCAGGGAGGGGGGCTCTCCTTCCCTGTTGGTCCAGTGGCATTGGCAGTTCAGTGGGGGGGGGGGAGGGGGGCTGGCAGAGAGCACTTACCTCTCCTGCAGCTCCTGTCAGCTCCCTCCTCCTCCGCGCCGGTCCGTGCAGCTCTTCTGTCAGCTCACACTGTAAGTCTCGCGAGAGCTGCACTATGACCCCGCGGCTCTCGCGAGACTTACACTCGGAGCTGACAGAGGTGCTGAACGGACCGCCGCGGAGGAGGAGGGAGCTGACAGGAGCTGCAGGAGAGGTAAGTAACCGCACACAGCCCCCAGTCTGTATTATGGCAATGTAAATTGGCATAATACAGACAGTGACTCAAGTATAAGCCGAGTTGGGTTTTTTCAGCACAAAAAATGTGCTGAAAAACTCGGCTTATACTCGAGTATATACGGTAATTTCCGTTTATAATGAGAAAAATACCTGCATTTGTATTGCCTGTAAAACTGCAATACTGGCACTGTCCAGGCAGCCTCAAATACCAGCCGTGCCAGCAAAATAGCAGCCAGGTGGCAAACCTAAGAGTAGTGTGTTAAAAAAAAAAAAAAAAAAAGTAATTTTTTTTTTTTTTTTTTTAAATGGGCCTATTCCATGGGCCTGGGCCTGGAGCTGCAGCTCCATCAGCCCCTATGTTAATCCGGCCCTGCCCTGATCTATACTTCTATGTACTTCTTCGTAGAATGCAATTAGGTTAGTTTGACATGACCTATGTTTCATAAAACCATGTTGATTATTGCTAATAACAAAGTTCTTCCCAATAGATTCCTCAATATTATTCCCTTAATAGCCCTTCAAATATTTTCCCAGTCACAGAAGTTAAGCTCACAGGTCTATAATTTCCAGGCAAGGATTTTGAACCCTTTCGAAATATAGGAACGACATCTGCCTTCCTCCAATCCTCTGGTACAATACCGGAAACAAAAGATTCTTGAAAAATTAAATACAGAGGTTCACTTATTTCCCCACTTAGCTCCTTAAGAACTCGTGGGTGAACACCGTCAGGCCCCAGAGATTTATTTACATTAATTTTCTTTAACTGCTGTAGCACCTTGTCTCGAGTCATCCAATCACAAGTTATCTGTAAGTTTTTTGCAGCAATCATTTGCATATCTCTTGCCATTGCATCCTCATTAATAAATACTGAAGAAAAAGTTATATAAAATGTCTTCCTTTTCCTGATCTTCATTAGCTAACAGACCAATCTCTGTTTCCAGCGTACCTACACTTTCATTTTTTTTTTTTTTTTAGAATTGAGGTACTTGAAAAAAATTTTGGGGTTGGTTTTGCATTCTTGGGCTATCAATTTCTCATTTTCTAGTTTAGCCACTTTAATTGCCTTTTTGTAAACATTGTTGGCTTCCTTATATCTTATATAGGATGCCTCTGATTTGTCTGATTTTAAATGCCCTTTTCTTAGTTTTAATATCTTGTTTTACTTCTCTACTAAGCCACGTTGGTTTCAATTTGTTTCTTTTATATTTATTACCCAATGGTACATACTGAGAAATGTACCTTTCTAATATTTGTTTGAATAGCTTCCATTTATCCTCAGTGTTTTTTTTTTATCACTAAGGAGTTTATGCCAGTCAATATGTTGTAGAGCTGCCCTAATCTTATTGAAATTGGAATTTTTTTAAATTATACGTTTTAGTATACCCCACATGCTTTTGTTTTTTTGAGTTTATTTAAAAAATACCATATTGTGATCACTATTACCCAAATGCCAGCTTGATTTTGCGCCCCCAGGGCCGGTGCGCCTTATGGTAGCGCCGGCCCTGCTTGCTACTTATTGTTCCTTACATATTAGTATGGCTCACAGTTTCCAGCTAGGATTACAAGTTAGAAAACATTGCCAGGGTTATTCACTAAAGCGAGAATGGTTGAGAATTAATTTTGAACCAGCAAAAGTCAGCCTTGCTTTGAGCTTGGCTACTTTTACCTTTACTTTGAAATTCATTTTTTGAATTTCCAACAATTCTCATTTTCATTAATTACCCCATGGATGTAGGTTCAATATTATGTAAGTGTCTGTGAGCAAGCAAACTGAGAAACATCTTGGATAGGTAATGGTTTTCCTAGAACATGTTCAAAATCTGAACCAAAGTCCAAGAAATAATATGACATATATAATGCAGAATAAACAAATGTGTCAAAATAAAAATAATTTATATTCACCAATATGTAATTGCAGATTTGCTCATTCACACCTCTGTACAAGTCTTAAGGCAAAATGACAGAAATAAAGGGATACAGCAAACTTAAAACAATGCCAACATAAAGCCCAATACTGCCACTTTAAAGGGACACTATAGTCACCCAGACCACTTCAGCTCAATTAAGTGGTCTGGGTGCCAGGTCCCTCAGGTTTTAACCCTTCACATATAAACATAGCAGAGTTAATCCAACCTCTAGTGACTGTCTTCCTGAAAGCCGCTAGAGGCGCTTCTGCGACGTTGGATGCGAAATTTGCATCCAACGTGCAACGTGCTTTTCTATGGACTGTTTGAATGCGCGCCCGGAATGCGCATTCCGCTTCACTCGGGAGCTGACGTCGGCGGAGTAGGAGAGGTCAGCAGCGCCGAGGGAGCCCGGCGCTGGATTAAGGTAAGCTGCTGAAGGGGTTTTAAGCCCTTCAGCTCAGCGGGAGGGGGACCCTGAGGGTGAGGGTCCCCCAAGGATGACATAGTGTTTTCCTGACACTATAGCGAATATAGGTGCCCCCTAAACTAATAATCCTCTGACACTTTATGGCTCCCTCTGCTTCCAGTACAGGGATCCCTTTTTCTAGCTCACGTGACCTACACAAATCTTTTTTTGCCCTTGGACTGGTTCAATTTACTGTTTTTGTCATTCTTCCTGTCCAGACAGGTCTTCTTTCTTTTAAAGTTTATCTTAAAGTTTTTAAGATCCTGTCTTCTGCCCTTCCCTGAATGTGTTCGGGAAATAAATAGAAATCTGATTCTAAATTTAACTATAACATACTATCCTTTAACTGTAAATGTAATTCGAACTCGTCATGATTCCTGGTAGTGATGGTGTAATATTGTGCAATAACTGGAAGACACAATGGTTTAAGCAGTAAATGAAATATATTTTATTTGAATAACATTCCACATGAAAATCCCGGACGAGTGATTTCTTCTGGGTGTGGATTTAAAGGCATTTGATTTGGACGAACGATCCGGAATGAACGTTTGCACAAGTCTAATATATATACAGTATTTACAGTGACTTAATTTAATAGCAGTAGAGGCAGCAGAGAGCCTTTGGAAAATGCCACACACTTTAGAAAGGAGAACAGTAACGAGGTAATGGCGAGGTTTAACACGGAAGAACAAGTGAGATAAAGTCCATGAGTGAAAACAGGGTCCTTGGAGTGAAAACAGGGTCCTTGGAGTTATTCTAGTTAAAGAGTAACAGTGGAGTTTACTGTGAGTTGAGCACTTGGAAACAAAGTCTGTATGAATAAGGAAAGGTTAAATGAATTATCAAAAGCGAGGTTATAACTTGTGACCTGTGGTCTGATACCGGAGTTGGACCAAGACACAGGAATAATCCGAGAGAATAGTCAAGTGGTGAAGACTGAGGTCAGAAGCCTGGAGGGCAGCGGCTATGAATGGTAGGTCCGATAGAGAGTAGTTAGGTCTGATGCCAATGATGAATGGAATCACCTGATGGGCTACTGAGGCACTGGGGCAACAAGGCAACGAGATTACACATGGCAAGGCAAGCCAGGGGACTCAATGATTGAACAATCAGACAAGGCAAAAACAATTCTTAAAGAGGCAATAATTGATTATACAAAAGTTAGTGAACTGCACAAAACAAAAGTACATTAATATGAAGTGTATATGTGTATATACACTTCAAACAAAATGTGTCACACTGTGTCATAATATGCACTTTTATATGTACACCACGTGATAAGAAGTATAATAAAATGTACCAGTAATAAACTTAAAGTGCCACTGCCAGTGAAAGAGACAAAAATTCTCATAGGGCAACCCAATTGGATACAATTCTGTAGAAATTGGAATGTATAATATATAGTAGGTGTCACACTCACATTTCATTGAGCCAGTTAAAAATAAATGGCTCAGGTTGTATGTATATTTATAGCAAGACATATTTTGAGCCCCCCTCTAGCGTAAGGGTGGCCAAAAGGTAGATGTTGATTTGTCGTACATGATGCTACCATTTGCCTATCCTTGCAGTTTTGTATTTATGAGCAGTGTTTGTGCACTTGAATGTAATCATGTTTTGTATGGAGTATGAGAGTCTGCATGTAGGGATATAGTTGTATGTACTGTTGCCGTTGGAATGAAGTAGTGTTCTTCTATGTGATGTTTGCATGTGAATGCAGGCTTGTGTTTAATGTAGCGTTAGCTTTTAAATCCTGGAGTACATTTGTGTATAATATTGGTGTTAGAATGAAGGGGTGTGTTTGTATATAATTTTGGAGCATGACTGCAAGGATGTGTTTGTATGTAGTGTTTGTGTTTGATTGCAAGGGTGTGTTTGCATTTGAGTCCTAGATGTATGCACATATATACATACACTGTCACATACATATTTACACAGATACACATACACATTGACACACACACTGACAATTTGACACACACAGATACACATTCGGACACATACATACACTTAGATACACACATATACACACTGAAACACTCAGATACACAATTATAAACACACACTGACATATATACACTCACACACTTTCAAATATTTATATTTATATTCTATTTACATGTCTTTTATGTGCAGTGGGGTCAGAGGCGGCTCTAGACTTTATGAGGCCTTGGGCGAAACTCAAACATGAGGCCCCACTAACAAAAAAGTGAATAAAATAGAGTGGCAAAACATGCACACTGTCACATATACACATTGATGCACAGTTTACCTGTGTATGTGCCTGAGAGTGTGTCTGACAGAGAGAGAGAGAGTGTGTGTGTGTGTGTGTGTGTGTGTGTGTGTGTGAATGTATGTCTCTGTGAGCATGTTTGCATTTGTCTGGGACCCTATGTGTATGGGGTAGCTGCTTGAAGTGTGTTGTGTGTATAGGGGGAGGGGTGAGAGGATGGATGGGTGATGGTGAGAGGGAGGGGGTGATGGTGAGAAGGGGGTGATGGTGAGAGGGAGAGGGGGTGATGGGGTGATGGTGAGAGGGTGATGGTGACAGGGAGGTGATGGTGTGGGGGTGATGGTGAAAGGGAGGGGGGTGAGAGGGATGAGGGTGATGGTGAGTAACCTGCGGCAACGCTCTGATTGGCCAGTTCTAGGCGAGACACATGGTCTGCAGCTCTGCTCACTGCGGAGCTGCAGACCAGTGTCTGTGATGGCTGGCCGGGCAGCCAGGAGGGGCCTCGCACCCGGCTGCATACTGAGCAGGCCACCGGGCCCCCTCCTGGTGTCGGGTCCTCAGTCACTGACCGAGGACCCGACACAGTCTGCCCACAGGCGATTTAGGCGGCCGCAAGACCCCAGCCAGCGCAAGGCCTTAGGCGGAGGCCTAAACCACCTAATTAGAGAGCCACCTCTGAGTAGGGTCTTTCCTTGGGTCCTGCTGCTGGCTGAGGCTGATGGCAGTGTGTGGCTAGTGTCGGCTCTCATATGTTCTTCCCCCCTACTGTGCCTCCTCCTGTCTCTTCTTCTCGCATAGCGCACTGTGTGTAGCTGGAACATGCACTCAGCCCCTCCTCCCATCGATGCCGGTTTTACATGGGTCTGGTCGTACTATGAAAGGGTCGCAGTGCCCGACCGGGCTTATTTTCAGCAATTCCATCAAGTGCTCTCATTGCATTGGTCATCCGATGGGCCCCTGGTGCAGCCGTAGTTCTGTAGTTCCGCCGCAGCTCATATTAAAGGTGGCTATCTCTACCCTACTCCTTCACCTGGTGTTGTTCTTCCAGATTAGTACACTAACACACTCATAATGGGTTCTAAAATAAATGCCAAAACAGCTACAGGTTAAACTACAGACCTAAAACCAATGAAATATTATTTGGCAAACACATTGGGATGACTCTATCAATAATGACACGTCAGTTAAAACAGTGAATCCTTGGTCCCTCAAATCCAAGTTTCCTCTAGCCCCCAGCGTCAACTTGGGTTAACCATACCCTAAAATGTTTACTTACTAAATTTAGGATTGTCTGGAATTCAATGTGAATTTAAAATGTAGGCCACTGGAAGCAGCGCTGACCCGGAGAACTTTTACTGTTTAGCTCCTTTGACATTAAATTAAAAATTTACTTTGAATTCCAAATAGATCTCACTTTTGAATAAATGTGTCCGTTCATTCACCTGTTAAACGATTTCAAATACCATTGATTTTTGTTTTAAAAGAGTATTGATATTTCACGACATGTTTCTAGATATCTATTATATTACACAAAGATTGCTACATTTTATTACTATCAGTAAACCGCATAAAAACCTACATAGAGCATTTTAGCAGCACACAAACTTTCTTGAAAAGATAAGTTCTAATGAGAGAGAATGAGCTAATAGATGTTTCACTATCTGTTAATATAATAGATGGGTTGTGGAGCTAAATAACGATAAGCCAACTTCTCCGAGTCACCCTAGAACGCCAAATCAGTGCAGAAGGAGTAAAACAATATTTAACCCTTTAACACTGCCATCTGCATATTAAACAATGCAGAATGTTGGCACACACACGCTAGATCCTTCAACTTAATTCTCATCGATATTCTTTTGTACGCGGTCTTTCTTTTCAAACACTGCTGCTCTACAGAAGTGCGTTGGCAGGGGGAAATTGGTTTGAAATCACTTTTTTTTCTAAGGCAACTAATCTTTGTTTAATCTCCTTTGGTGTTTAGCAAAGCTTCTTCATTTCTAATCCCACCTCTTCCAAAAAGGACCAACAAAGCGATATGTGCTAACTGGGTGTTAATTGGCTTTGACAGCCAAAAAAAAGAGCAAACAAAACAGGTCCTTGTAGGATTTAGACAGTTCAGTTGTCTCCTTTTGGTGCGTCTTCGATACAGTCATTAGTTAATGTAGGTGTATAAAGAATTTGTGAATTTCCCTGCAAACATTTGAGTTTTGATGAAACAGGGAATTATTTTCTAAAGATTGTATCATGGTGAACTAAAACCAAACAACAATTTATGGACAGGGTGGTCAGATTTGGAGAAATTATACAATACATTTTTTTGTAGCTTGGATCTTTTGTCTAAAACTTGCAACTTGGTCTTCAATCCACCTCAGTTCACAAAAAAAATGATTTATTTCCAAAATTATTATGTACCTGCGTGACTGTAAGCTGTCTTAATTATTGAGCCAACATAGGGGGCAATGAACGTGAAGTTTTCTAGAACGTGTGAGCAGCGTGGCTTGCAGGCTGCACAATCTACTCAAATTTCCCCTTAATCCTTTATGGTGGATCAACTGGGCTTGTATTTCCCTGTCTTTATGTTTTGCTTTTGTTATTAAGAATCCTTATTCTTCTCCCTGTTTTTTTTGAAGATATTGATTTCTACTTCTTTCTATCTTTTACCCCACGCATGTTATTCTATCAACCCACCAATCCCTCTCCCCTTTCTGGGCAAGGTATAATCCTTATACTGGATGGACAGGTGGTAATTTAACAAAGTTTTAAACACACAATAAAAAGTTTAAAGACCTTGAAATCACTAATCCTTTGTTCCATTGGCCGGGGGTAAAGGGGAGGATTTGAGTGCAGTAATATTAATAGACCGAACAGAGATGTGCATTTAAGGAAGAAATCAAGTGTTCTACTTTCCTCACTGAGAAAAGGCATTTCCACGTCAGCTGGGCAAGAAGAGAATTAGGAGTTAGGTAAGTAAAAGCATTTGAGATTCATCTTCATATTCCTTGGTTAAATTGCTCTCTATTGCATGACCTCATGTATAGAGCTTGAAGACTATGTCCTGTAACTTACTGATCTGTGTTCGGCTCAGTATAATGTTTATTTTGTAATGTCTGCTGCTGTTTACAGTGATTTTTAACATTTATTTTGCATTTAGACAGTGGAGTGTATCTTTAATGAAGAGATTATATGACATTTGTTTGTACTGGCCCTATATATTTGTTCAGTGCTATATCTCCTCAGAGACATTTTTTCTAACCTTTAACACAATTCTTCCATTCTCCTTATTTATTTTGTAACCCACCTCTGTACTTTTTTCCTGTCCATAATACTCTGATTTTTAACATTTATTTTGCATTTAGACAGTGGAGTGTATCTTTAATGAAGAGATTATATGACATTTGTCTGTACTGGCCCTATATATTTGTTCAGTGCTATATCTCCTCAGAGACATTTTTTTCTAACCTTTAACAAAAATCTTCCATTCTCCTTATTCATTTTGTAACCCACCTCTGTACTTTTTCCTGTCCATAATACTCTTCTTTAAACCTTGCACCAATTCAAGGCTGGGTCTTACCAGTAGTTTATAAACAGACAGAGGTATATTTCCATCACAATTATTACTATCCATTTGAATGTATGGCAATACTTTACTGGCTTTAGCAACCACTGACTGACATTGCACATTTTTGCCTAGTTTGTCTATAACTGTTCCTAAATTGTCAGTTACTCATCCCTACGTTTAGTATATGACAGAATCCTTCAGCCATATACATGCACCTTGGGTCAGATAGTGTTGCAATGTTATGTACCAAAGTGAGAATTCAAAGTGAATCTCAAAATTCCATAAAAATAGCCAAACTGGAGACATTCTTTACTTTAGCTAGGCTACTTTACATTTGACATTCATTTCAAATACACTTTGAATTCTCACTTTAGTGCTTAACTCTGTTAGTTTCTCTGAGGTTCCCTGCTTCTATGCTGGGAGTGAAACAGGGAAGATCATGGAGACTAACAGGTTATTTACTAAACTGATAAGTGAATTTCAAATTTAAAGGGACACTACAGTCACCAAAACAAGTTTAGCTTAATTAAGCAATTTGGGTGTATAGATTATGCCCCTGAAGTTTCACTGCTCAATTCACTGCCATTCAGGAGTTTAATCACTTTTGTTTCTGTTTATGTAGCCCTAACCACACGTCCCCTGGCTGTGACTGACACAGCCTGCATGAAAATAAAATGGTTTCATTTTTAATCAGATGTAACTTACTCTAAAAACCTTCTCTGTAACTTAAAATTTGTATTACACACCGGAGGCTCATTCAGGGTCTAATAGTACGCCCTCCGTTTTTTTGTTACTTACCCGGTCGCCGGCGATCCCACGCCGGCGATCGCGGTTGGGGAGACTCACCTGGGATCCCAGGGAGTCCCCCGCGGCGGATCCTGCCTCCTCCGGCCCCCCCCTCGGCCATGTGAGAGTGAGGTCCTCGCGAGGACCTCACAATCACATGGCCGGGTTAGCTGGCTGCTGCATTGCCAGTAGGGGGACTGCGGGTAATGACAGTTAGTCCCCCTGCTGCCTGGAAATAAAATAAAATAAAATTAAAATCAGTGTAAAAAAAATATTATACTTAGATCATATATATGTGATCTAAGTATATATATACACATATACATACACACACATACACTGTCTAGGTGTATTTTGCTATTAATATATATATATAATTATTTATATATATATATATTAATATCAAATTACACGTAGACTGATACTGATTAAATATATATATAATTATTGTTATATATATTTATATATAATATAAAAAAAATATATGTAAATACGTTAAAAAATAAAATTAAAGAAATAATTAAAAATAAATAATAAAAACATATATAGATGTGTGTTATTTCGTTCTAACTGTATTGTGATATTAATATATACATATATATTTATATCAAAATACACGTAGAATGAAATAGTATATATATCTATATACATAAATATATACGTATATATCACTATATATATATAATAAAAATATTTTTAAAAAATTATATATATATACATATATATATACATATATTAATTCTACATATGTATTTATGTAATATTTTTACATAATTAGGTATTTTAATTAATTACAATTAGCGGGACCTGCCTGTCAACCCATGCTGAAAGTATAGGGAATTTAATTTGCTAGCACTATATTTAACCCTATAACTTTCCAAGACACCATAAAACCTGTACATGGGGGTTACTGTTTTACTCAGGAGACTTCGCTGAACACAAATATTAGTGTTTCAAAACAGTAAAATGTATTACAACGATGATATCGCCAGTAAAAGTTGTTTTTTTGCTTTTTTCACGCACAAACAGCAGTTATACGGACGATATTATTGCTGTGATACTTTTTACTGTTTTGAAACACAAATATTTGTGTTCAGCGAAGTCTCCCGAGTACAAGAGTACCCCTCATGTACAAGTTTTATGGTGTTTTCAAAAGTTACAGCGTCAAATATAAGGCTTGTGTTTCATTTTTTTCAATTCGCCAGATTGGTTACGTTGCCTTTGAGACCCTATGGTAGCCCAAGAATTAAAATTACCCCTATGATGGCATACCATTTGCAATAGTAGACAACCCAAGGTATTGCAAATGGGGTATGTCCAGTCTTTTTTAGTAGCCACTTAGTCACAAACATTAACATAGAAACATAGAATGTGACGGCAGATAAGAACCATTCGGCCCATCTAGTCTGCCCAGTTTTCTAAATACTTTCATTAGTCCCTGGCCTTATCTTATAGTTAGGATAGCCTTATGCCTATCCCACGCATGCTTAAACTCCTTTACTGTGTTAACCTCTACCACTTCTGCTGGAAGGCTATTCCATGCATCCACTACCCTCTCAGTAAAGTAATACTTCCTGATATTATTTTTAAACCTTTGTCCCTCTAATTTAAGACTATGTCCTCTTGTTGTGGTAGTTTTTCTTCTTTTAAATATAGTCTCCGCCTTTACTGTGTTGATTCCCTTTATGTATTTAAATGTTTCTATCATATCCCCCCTGTCTCGTCTTTCATCCATGCTATACATGTTAAGATCCTTTAAAGCGGCACTGTCATGCCGAACTTACCTTTCCTCAATCTCTTCCTCTTCTACCCCTCTCTCAGGATCTGTTCTTCTTTTCTTCCTGTCTTCTTTAGTTTTCTTTAAAACCATAAGACAAAGTAGGGACTCTTTGTCTTATGGGATTCCTCCGCTTGACCAGCTCTGACCAGCGGAGGAGCAAAGTGTGCTTCATTTCCGCTGGTCAGAGCAATTTTCCCATGATCCCTAGCTTTCCTCCCTGTTCCCACAATGCTTCCTGTCAGTATTGCCAAACGTCCTGTCACTTAGACAGAACGCCGGCAAAACTGCCGAATTGCATCCTAACAGAATTCTCCATTGGTGTTAGGATGCAATTCGGTACTTTGTTTGTATCGGAATTTCATTCAAATGAATGAAACTCCGATCCTATTCATTGCTGTGGCTGCATCTTGCAGCCGCTTAGTAGATACCGTATTTTTCGCTCCATAAGACGCACCTCACCATAAGACGCACCTAGTTTTTAGAGGAAGAAACCCAGAAAAAAAATATTCTGAACAAACTGTCCCATAGTGTTTCTTACTATGGGACAGTTTGTACAGAATATTTTTTTTCTCCCCTGTCCCATAGTGTCCCCCCCTTCCATAGTCTTCTCCTCTCTCCCATAGACTTCATCTCCCCCCCTCCCCATAGACTTCATCTCCCCCCCTCCCCACAGACTTCATCTCCCCCCCCTCCCCACAGACTTCATCTCCCCCCCCTCCCCACAGACTTCATCTCCCCCCCTCCCCACAGACTTCATCTCCCCCCCCTCCCCACAGACTTCATCTCCCCCCCCCTCCCCACAGACTTCATCTCCCCCCCTCCCCACAGACTTCATCTCCCCCCTCCCCACAGACTTCATCTCCCCCCCTCCCCACAGACTTCCACCCCCCCTCCCTCCCCATAGACTTTATCCCCCTCCCATACTGTCCCCCTCCCCTTGTCCTATAATTACTTACCTGTCTTGCAGCGTTGACCGGCAGCACAGGGCGCACCGCGGTAGGTTTCCGGCGGGACTGAAAGGAAGTGCGCACTCAGCTTGTGCGCACTTCCTTTCGGTCCCGCCGGAAACCGGAACATGAAATTCAAGTTCCACTACCGCGGTGCGCCCTGTGCTGCCGGCCAACGCTGCAAGACAGGTAAGTAAAGCTTCATATTCGCTCCATAAGACGCACAGACATTTCCCCTCACTTTTGAGGGGAAAAAAAGTGCGTCTTATGGAGCGAAAAATACGGTAACTCCCTAATTCCCACGGTATCAGGGAGCTATCTACTAAAAGGCTGAAAGACCTGAATTGGTCTTTCAGCCAACTTTACTAATACTAAGTAAAGATTACTTAGTATTAGTAAATAATATGCCCCTACTCGCTATACCGCGAGTAGGGGCATGTCTAGTAAGCAGTGAGCAGCCTGTGGCTTAAAGTTCAATTTTCCCACGCTGTGTAAAATGACACAGAGCACTGTGATTGGATGGCTTGAAATCCATCCAATCACACTGCTCTGTGTCATTTTACAAGCGTGGGAAAGTTCTTTGGAATTTTCCCACGCTTGTAAAATTACACAGAGCACTGTGATTGGATGGCTTGAAAACCATCCAATCACAGTGATCTGTCATTTTACACAGCGTGGGAAAGTTCTTTTGAATTTTCCCACGCTGTGTAAAATGACACAGAGCACTCTGATTGGCTTAAACCAACCAATCATTGTGTTCTAAGCCTAATTGCAGGGCGGGGCAAGGCTTTATAAGCCTTGACCCGCCCTGCGGAGCTCAGTACGCGGCGTGCCCTCCATGGGTGAAGATGGATTAATTTTTGTTTGCGCTCGTTTTTTTTTTTTTTTTTTAAAGTGCGACGGGTTTATGGATTTTTATTTGGCCTTTTGGGGGGCTGAAGTAAGAAGAATTTAGAAAAAAGAAGACGTCAAATGGTAAGTTTAATTTTTTTTTTTTTACAGGTTAGTTATTTTATTCCCCCCTCACTATTTTTAGGGTGAGGGGGGTAGGTAGGGGATAGAATGTTTTGGGTGGGGGGTGACTAGGGGCTTGGGACCCCTAGTCACCTTGATGGGGGGGGGGGGGTCATTTAGGGTCCCCACCCACCGCGCAAGGGTGGGGGCCGGGGGGGAGGACAGTAGGTCCCCCCCCTTATTGTTTTATTAGGGCCCCCACCCACCGCTCAGGGGTGGGGGCCGGGGGGGAGGACAGTAGGTCCCCCCCCCTTATTGTTTTATTAGGGCCCCCACCCACCGCGCAGGGGTGGGGGCCAGGGGGGAGGACAATAGGTCCCCTCCCCTTATTGTTTTATTAGGGCCCCCACCCACCGCGCAGGGGTGGGGGCCAGGGGGGGAGGACAATAGGTCCCCCCCCCCCTTATTGTTTTATTAGGGCCCCCACCCACCGCGCAGGGGTGGGGGCCAGGGGGGGAGGACAATAGCCCCCCCCCCTTATTGTTTTTATTAGGGCCCCCACCCACCGCTCAGGGGTGGGGGCCGGGGGGGAGGACAGTAGGTCCCCCCCCCTTATTGTTTTATTAGGGCCCCTACCCACCGCTCAGGGGTTGAATAAAATTGAATAAGGTCCCCCCCTTATTACCATTTTTTTTTTTTTTTTACAGTGAGCAGCCACAGGCTGCTCACTGTTTAGTGGACATACCCCTACTCGCGGTATAGCGAGTAGGGGTATTGGGGAGATTTTAATCTCCCTTGTCCTATTATGGGGGTCATATTGACCCTCATAGAGTGAGGGGGGACATGGGGGGCTTAGGAAGTGGCGAGGAGCACTGCTCCCTGCCGCTTCTATAGTTACATATTACAAGGAGGGAGCTGCACGCCGGTAGCTCCCTCCTTGTAATAAACTGAAGGAACAAACTAACACTGATACTCAGTGTTAGTTTGTTCATCTGATTTTTTCTATTCATTCATTCGTCTGTCTGATGAATGAATGAATAGATGAAATTCCCGTTCGCATGTCCAGGTGTTTCACTGGGCATGTGCGGGAATCTCACAGTCTGTGTAGTGTGGGTAGATGACGTGTCCCACAGGGACTTCACCTACCCACACAAAGATGGCGGCGCCCGGAATAAAGATCGGGGCAGAAGATAAAGAATTAAAAAGAGGTAATGTGGGGGGCTTAGGGGCATTTGGGGGTGACTAGGGGGTCGATTGGATGTAGTGGAGGCGGGAGGGGGGTTAAAAAAAAAACGGGATTCGGCATGACAGTGCCGCTTTAACCTTTCCTGGTAAGTTTTATCCTGCAATCCATGAACCAGTTTAGTAGCCCTTCTTTGAACTCTCTCTAAGGTATCAATATCCTTCTGAAGATATGGTCTCCAGTACTGTGTACAGTACTCCAAGTGAGGTCTCACCAGTGTTCTGTACAATGGCATGAGCACTTCCCTCTTTCTACTGCTAATACCTCTCCCTATACAACCAAGCATTCTGCTAGCATTTCCTGCTGCTCTATTACATTGTCTGCCTACCTTTAAGTCATCAGAAATAATCACCCCTAAATCCCTTTCCTCAGATGTTGAGGTTAGGACTCTATCAAATATTCTGTACTCTGCCCTTGGGTTTTTGCGTCCAAGATGCATTATCTTGCACTTATCCACATTAAATGTCAGTTGCCACAACTCTGACCATTTTTCTAGTTTACCTAAATCATTAGCCATTTGGCTTATCCCTCCTGGAACATCAACCCTGTTACATATCTTAGTATCATCCGCAAAAAGACACACCTTACCATCAAGACCTTCTGCAATATCACTAATAAAAATATTAAAGAGAATGGGTCCAAGTACAGATCCCTGAGGTACCCCACTGGTGACAAGCCCAAGCTTCAAATATACTCCATTGACTACAACCCTCTGTTGCCTGTCACTCAGCCACTGCCTTACCCATTCAACATGACATGCGCATTGTCGTCTCTTTGGCCTATTCCAGTTATAACCAATTACCTCCAATAAACACAGACACAAGGGTTGTTTGGCAAAAATATTCCACGGCTTTATTAATTACATAAATATATAAATTAGAATATAAAATTTAAGAGGTCATTGTCACCAACATTTGAACAGACATTCCCCCAATTAACATAACTAAATACCCAGACAATGACCTCAAACATATTTACATAATACCATATAACAATGTAACATAAATAACATAAACAATTAACACAGCCACCCAGGGCAACCATTTCCAATTGTAGGGGCATACCGAGACACCCCTACACTATTATCATAGCCACCAAGGGCATCCCATTTCACATTTCACAGTAGGGGCATACCAAGACACCCCTACACCATCACATAGCCACCAAGGGCATCCCTTTCCACTGTAGGGGCATACCAAGACACCCCTACACCATTGACCCAGCCACCAAGGGCATCCATTTCCAGTGTAGGGGCATACCGAGACACCCCTACACCCCCAGGTTCGTAGCTACCGCCGAGCTCGAACCTACCACCAAATCTAAAGGTAAGTATTCCTCTTGACCTATCCCACTTACCAAAAACCGACCTACCCCCAATTAAACTAAACCATCCCCTGCCGCCGTGACAAAACGGGAGAGACATAAATCTTAACCATTAACCCACTAAATTCGGGAGGGTGGGCGGGACAGCTAACAACAGGTAAAGATTTCGAATTAAAATGGAACCTAATTTTAAAATGGCGAATATTTATATGACTAAGCCACTCCCCTTATTTCAATTGACCAATCACGTAACACTCCTCCATAGGCCTGCCTCCTAGCTCTGTCAAGGCCCATTCCACCTAGCTTTGCTTATTCCATGGGCTTCATGACATGCGCATTGTCGTCTCTTTGACCTATTCCAGTTATAACCAATTACCTCCAATAAACACAGACACAAGGGTTGTTTGGCAAAAATATTCCACGGCTTTATTAATTACATAAATATATAAATTAGAATATAAAATTTAAGAGGTCATTGTCACCAACATTTGAACAGACATTCCCCCAATTAACATAACTAAATACCCAGACAATGACCTCAAACATATTTACATAATACCATATAACAATGTAACATAAATAACATAAACAATTAACACAGCCACCCAGGGCAACCATTTCCAATTGTAGGGGCATACCGAGACACCCCTACACTATTATCATAGCCACCAAGGGCATCCCATTTCACATTTCACAGTAGGGGCATACCAAGACACCCCTACACCATCACATAGCCACCAAGGGCATCCCTTTCCACTGTAGGGGCATACCAAGACACCCCTACACCATTGACCCAGCCACCAAGGGCATCCATTTCCAGTGTAGGGGCATACCGAGACACCCCTACACCCCCAGGTTCGTAGCTACCGCCGAGCTCGAACCTACCACCAAATCTAAAGGTAAGTATTCCTCTTGACCTATCCCACTTACCAAAAACCGACCTACCCCCAATTAAACTAAACCATCCCCCGCCACAGCACAGAGCTTGACCCCTCAAGCCTCCTGGGCGCCCCCACCCCGAACAAACAAAGCCTGTCGCAAACCATCCTGAAGGCCCAAATTAAGGAAATCCAAACCCACATCGGACAAATGAACCCCATCACGCCGGAAGTATCCCGGTAACATATCCTCCAGCTCCCTGTGCCGCACAACTACCCCCCCAGATCTCTTAATAAAAATCGCCAACAACTTATTGAACTTACGTCTATATCTTGCCATCGCTGCGAAATCCCTCGCATGACGCCAATGGAAACGCGGTACCGTTTCCGACCAAACAATAACTACCCCGGGGATCAACGACCTCAACTTATCCAAGTCCCTTTTAATTCCACGAACTAATTCCCTTTGCGGGACCAACCCAAAATCATTCCCCCCCGTGTGGAACAATAATAAATCGGGGACTTCCCCCTGCCCTATCCTCCGAAATAAATCCAAACACGTATCTCTCCAACCATAACCCCGAAAGCCAAACCACAACACACGTAACACCTCCAACGGAAAGCCGAGCTGCGTGCCTTGTCTCCGAACTGCAGCCCTCCGTTCAGCCCAGTAGACATATGAATGGCCTACTATCCATGCGACTCCACCTGAAAAGAAAGGAAATAACTTATAACCACGGCCAACCTGAATTGTACCGCCACAACATCAACATGATTCATAACAACAGGTCAGGTCGTACATATGAACGGAATCTAAGCGATTCCCATCTCCCAATTTTCTTAACCAGCTCGTCCCCCAAGCCTAATCTCGCCGCCTCAGTGGCAGCCCCGATCCTGAACGAGTGGGTGCCAAATTGCGAGGGCTCCAGGCCCAAGCGCTCCAAACCCAACTTAAACACCCTGGTGAATTGGAACCTTGACAACGCTGAGCCGTCAGCATGGCGAAAAAAGGAACCCCTCCCTTCAGGGCGGACTTCCACATATCGCTGAGCACAGCCCACTGGGCAAGCTTCCACTTGAGGTATAGCAGACAGCTTAATCGTCCGACCTCTCCCAAAGACATCAGTCTTCGAGCGCCGTAGTCGAATAGCTACTTCTGCTACCCTCAAGTCCACGTCCTCGAACTGAAGACCCCCTTGCCTAAGCTTACTCCCACTCACAATCTCGCTCACCCGAAAAGCCCCGAAAAAGGCCCATACAAAAGCCACCTTAAATAGCAAGACCTCAAACAGCGAGAAACACAAGCTTGGCAAGACCCCCAGAAGCTGCAGAAGCACCGTGAAAGACACCGGCCTCCTACTGTCAGGGACAGACCTCCCCTTGCGATAACCTTTAACTGCCTGCCGCACAATAAACGACTTCGTCAAATCCTCCCCCCCACGGAGCTTGAAGAGAAACGCTAGGGCTGCTAAGTTTCGACCAACCACTGCCGGGGAAGCACCCCCTGCGAACAGCCGGCAAAGCAACCATAACAAAGTCTCTAAACGTACCTTTGCCGATACCATGTCCCCTGTACAGCCTACTGCTTCGTCCCACCTTTCCCATACTTTACTATACGCTGCCCACGTGCCCGGAGCCAACGAATCCCTGATCAGTCCTCCAAGCAAGATGTCCCGAGCCGCCACATCTGATCCGGGCATGGCAGACCCTCCTCTTGCGCGGTCGGAGCCTCCGCCCGAAACTTTTCCCACTGAAAGCGAGAAAGAGCATCCGCAATTACGTTTAAGAAACCTGGGACATGACGTGCACGAAAAACAATGTTTAACTGCATGCAGTACAAGACAAACCGGCGAAGCAAGCGGACCACTGGGACCGAGGACGCTGACAGATTGTTCACCGCCTCCACAACAGCCATGTTGTCAGTAAAGAAAACCACTCTCCTATTGCGTAAAACCTGGCCCCACAAAGAGAGTGCCACCACCAATGGGAACAGCTCGA
Organism: Pelobates fuscus; assembly: GCF_036172605.1. NCBI lineage: Eukaryota > Metazoa > Chordata > Amphibia > Anura > Pelobatidae > Pelobates > Pelobates fuscus. The sequence goes on from NC_086321.1 coordinate 349,980,186, forward strand.
GGAAAGCCAAGTTCCGAATCAGCGGGCTGACTGCCCACTTTTCAGGCCATCTTTCCGCACACCACTGACCCGCAAAGTAGGCCCCGAAACCTACACTCCCAGATGCATCGGTAAAGAATTCCAACTCGGGCGATTCAATACACTTTTCCCTGAAAAAGACCTTCCCATTAAAATCCTTCAGGAAGGTCTCCCAAACCCCCAAGTCCTCCTTGATCGGAGCGGTGACTCTAATAAAATGATGAGGTGACCGCACTCCCGCCGTGGCTTTGGCTAGGAACCGGTTAAACACCCTACCCACCGGAATAATGCGACAAGCGAAATTCAACCGTCCCAACAGCGATTGAAAGTCCCGCAGGGTCGCCTTCCTTGCCCCCCGCAACTCTGAAATAGCGTCGCGCAGGGACTCCAACTTATCCGCTGGCAACCTACATTCCCCGGCGACCGTGTCAATCTCAAGTCCTAGGAAACTAAGGCAAGTAACAGGCCCCACCATCTTATCGCGAGCCAGAGGTATCCCAAAAACCTGGCTAACCCATTCAAGACACCGCAACCTGAAACGGCAAGCGTCGGAGCCGGCCGGCCCCACACACAAGAAGTCATCCAAATAATGGACCACAAACTTGGTGCCCGCCTCCTTCCTCACTACCCATTCCACGAACGTACTAAATTTCTCAAAGTACGCACATGAAATGGAGCAACCCATGGGTAGACACAGATCCACAAAATAGCTGTCATCGATAAAACAACCCAATAAGTGGTGACACATTGGGTGAATGGGCAAAAGGCGAAAAGCCGCTTCTATGTCCGCCTTAGCCAACAACGCTCCGCGTCCTGCCTCCCTTACCAGCTCGACCGCCTGGTCGAATGATGCGTAGGAAACAGAACAGAGCGCCCCGTCAATGTCATCATTGACTGACGACCCTTTCGGGTATGACAAGTGGTGGATGAGGCGAAATTTTCCCGCCTCCTTCTTTGGCACTAAGCCTAGGGGAGAAACCCTGAGATCAGGCAGCGGAGGCACTTTATACGGCCCCGCCATCCGGCCCAGGCGAACCTCATGAAGCAATTTCTCACACACTACATCATGATGTTCGCCAACAGAGCGCAGATTACGGAAACGAGGTGCCACAACCCGCTCCCGGAAGGGAATGATAAAACCCTTCGTAAATCCCTCAAACAACAAGCTGGCATCATCTCGTTTACCGTAGCTGTTTAGCCACGGGAGCATCGCGTCTACCTTCACTGGAGACCGACCCAGCGGCAGCGGATGGTGCCGAAGCCCCTCCGGCCGAGCTAGGTGCTGCAGACTTACCCCGCTTGAAAGACTTGTTGTAACTGTGCCCCCCACCACAACTGGAGCATTCATGCTTAAAGCGGCATGAGGCACCCCACTTACATTGGCCCTCGTTATAGAGCCAGCAAAAACCCTTCTTTTGCGCAGCCGACGCGGTGGAAGAGGCACCGGCGCCAGCCCCCCCTTGAAAGGGGGCCGCCTTTTGGGACATCATCAGCTTCATCCATAATGGTAGGTCCATCTGGTCCCATCTCATCCCTGGATTAGCTGATAGCCTCTGGCGAAATTGTTCATCGTACCGCCACCAGGCCAGCCCCCCATACGTGCGGTAAGATTCCCACACCCCGTCTAAGTAACAAAACAACTGGGAACATTTATCAGGGGCCTTTTCCCCCAGCACACTCGCCAGTATGCAAAATGCTCGCAACCAATTCCCGAAAGTTTTCGGGATTTTCCTATACCGACGCCGCTTTTCCTCCTCCTCTTTCTTAGCGTCCTTTTTATCCTCCTCCTTCAAATCCAGGTACTCATCTAAAGGGAGGAGGGAGAAGATCTCCACAAATTCACCCTTCCACAACCTTTCTTTAACTTCCATCTTAAGGTGACACCCTAGCGGACCCGCAAACGACACGTGTACATTCTGCCGTGCTGCATCCGGAATCTCCCCCACTAGCGTGTCCCTCTCCACCGCCACTTCTGAGGCTACTGACCCCCCTACCGCTGCTGCCAACTCACCTGCCCCGCTCCCTGCCCGCTCGGGGACCGGAAGCACCCCCGACCCCAAACCCGATGATCCTGGCAACCAAGCCCTGCTAAAAGAAGCCCCTTTATCCCGCCCCGAACTCCAAGATGTAAGGAACGATTTTAAGCCCTCCAATAAATCTCCAGAGTGTGGTGTACTGTGCAACTCACCGACCAAACCCCGAGGTGTTGCTGATCCTGGGGCTGCATCCCGAACTCCGCCATGCGATGGGCCTGGCGATGCTGCTGCGAATTCTCCGCCGTCCTTAGGCCTCCTACGGCCCGCTGACCCGACATCCAATGACCTGTGGACGAAAGAAGCACAACTGGGAAGGCCGTCTTCAGAATCCAAATCCTCCCTAACCTCAACCCTCGCGCTCCTATGCGTACTGGTACTCCTGGCCTGCCGGCCCTTTCTGCCACACCTGTCCCCGGACGAACTTCTGTCTCGCCTGTCAGGAGAGCCCCTGCTCGCCGACCTAGATGCACTCCCCCGCGAGACTGGACCCCGAACGGGAGAGCCGCGGTACCGCCCAACCGACGACTCCCCGCTGCTGCTGCGCTGTCTGCTCCGCCGGTTACTCCTGGAGCGATGACGGGATCCCCTATCACCCCCCCTGTCCCTGCGCCAACTAACGGGGCTGTCCAACCTATCCTGAGCGCGGCCTTCCCTGCCCGCCCGCTGATCTGCCGGCCTACAGCGCCCCATATCAGTGCCAGTTCCGGAGGGGGCCATGCCACTGCCTGCTGCGACCCCGCCACCCGTCACTAGCGCCCTACGAGCAGTCCTATCGCCTGTCACCTGCGGCCGCTGCGCGGATGGAAGGGGCACTTGCGGCCTAGCCCTCGCTTGCTGCAACCCGCTGCGTGCTCTGGGTGCCGCCCTACCCGCCCTGGAATGTGTGGCAGGTGCTGACTGTCCCCCGCTGTCCAAGCCCTTACTGGCTGCCCCATCATTCGCTGAACCTGAACGGGTTAAGAGGGCCTCATTTGACAACCCCTGCTTCTTACCCCTTTTTTCCCTAACTGACCCAGGGGGCGACTCACCACGTCTACTCTGTCCTGCAGGCTGCTCCCTGCTCCCAACTGGACCCGCTGCCGATAACGAGCCCGCTGCCTCCGAGTTCCTCGGCGCCATCGTGTCCTGACCGCACACCTCAGATGCTGCTTGCCGACCTTGCTGCGCGGTCGCCTCCGGGCCGCTACCTCCGCGGATCCTAGCCCGGCCGCCACATCTCCTATTGCCGGTCCTTGTCCCGCCTGCTGACGGGCTGCGACTCCTAACCGCGCCAGCACCGGCCTCAGGGCTCAATCGCTGTGGAGGCCTGGTCCGGAGTGAAGTCCTCCGCGCCGGCGCCGCCGACGGACCCGCCATGCTCAGTGCTGCCCCCAGCTGCTGCTCCATCCAAGCCGTGCCATGTTGCCGGATCGCCGCCTTCACGCCCTCGAGGATCGCTGCCATATCACTCTCAGCCACGGAATCCATCTGAAAGACAAAAAAGAAGAAATCCCAACCAGAAGCCAGCAACAGCTAACAACAGGTAAAGATTTCGAATTAAAATGGAACCTAATTTTAAAATGGCGAATATTTATATGACTAAGCCACTCCCCTTATTTCAATTGACCAATCACGTAACACTCCTCCATAGGCCTGCCTCCTAGCTCTGTCAAGGCCCATTCCACCTAGCTTTGCTTATTCCATGGGCTTCAATATTGGAATCCAAACTCAAAGATTGTAGTTTATTGATAAGCCTTCTATGTGCAACAGTGTCAAAAGCCTTACTGAAATCTAGGTAAGCAATGTCTACTGCACCACCCTGATCTATAATTTTAGTTACCCAATCAAAAAAACCAATAAGATTAGTTTGGCATGATCTCCCTGAGGTAAACCCATGTTGTCTCTGATCTTGAAATCCATGTGTTTTTAGATGTTCAACAATCCTATCCTTTAACATGGTTTCCATCACTTTCCCTACTACTGAAGTAAGGCTTACTGGCCTATAGTTGTCCGACTCCTCCCTATTACCTTTCTTGTGAATGGGCACAACATTCGCTAACTTCCAATCTTCTGGGACTACTCCTGTTATCAATGATTGGTTAAATAAATCTGTTAATGGTTTTGCTAGTACACCACTAAGCTCTTTTAATAGCTTTGGGTGTATTCCATCAGGTCCCATTGACTTATTTGTCTTTACTTTTGACAGTTGAAATAGAACCTCTTCCTCTGTAAACTCACGTGTAATAAATGACTCATTTATCCTTTTTCTTAACTGAGGTCCCTTTCCTTCATTTTCATCTGTAAATACCGAACAAAAATATTCATTGAGGCAAGATATAAAAAAGAAATGTACTGTATTTTATCCCAAAAGAACCAAAGAGCAATGCTAAACACCCAAAAGTGTACCTCACATACACCAAATATATAGTAACAAAGGAGAAAATCTGTACTACACCAACAAGTGACAGTACAGATTAAAGGGGTAGCAGAGCAAATATCATAAAAATACAACCTGTGTATAGAATGACACAACAATCTCCAGGATATCTAGAATGTATAAAAAATCACACAATGGTGAAGTATGTACAGAAGTGAGTGGTTCAGACCCGGAGGTAGAGAACTTACAAGATTATACTGGAGATCAGCGCCTGTCTCCCTTCCAAAGGGTATATATACAAAACGGCGTTTCCTTCAGGATGGGTATGCGATGTGGTATAGCAGCATATACAAAGACCTCCAATCCTCAAAGGAAAAGAGATATATAGAGCAGTATTGTAGTAAAAAGAGAATTTATTAGTACAAAATGCACTTACATCAATAAAAGGTAAAAGCAGCTTGTCTCCACTAAACAAGTGGTACCCAGGAGAAACAAAATCCCTCTGTGGTAAAATGAACAATAAAAAGAAAAGCCAAAAACATAAAGAGTCTCTAGCTGGTATCCAACGCATTTCGTCTTCTAGACTTCTTCAGGGATATGTTGTAACGTTCACATAGTCCTTTCTTTATATAGGGCTCCAAGATCTTTCATTTTGCCGCGAACCGGAGAACATACTTCCGGGTTTCGTTTTTGCCGGTTGTTGATTGGCCGGACGTGATGACGTGTTCCGGCCGTCTGTGTAAGGAAGGGCTATTTCCGCGTTCCACTATGGAACGCTTGCCGTCCTATCACTTGAGACTAAAAACGCTTCCGCGTTCCACCGTGGAACGCACGGCAATTCCGGCAACCAGAAGGTTGCAGCGAAAAGACGAGCGCCCAGGGCGGAACCACGGGAGACTAATGGAACATATAAAGACTGTATGGGCTCAAGCCCAAAAAACAGGGGGGAACAAAAATAAAATCAAATAGGATAAAAATAATGATAAAATAAATAGGAAGAACAAGAAAAAAACAATCAGTAAACCATACATAATAAATATAAATACAAATGTATAAGTGCCACAAATACACCCAAAAAACTGACATAATAAAATACAAAGAAAATACAAAATAATAATCATACTAGATACATAAAACCAATATACCCTAAAAAACTAAAGATGTCTCAAAAGAATCACTGTATTATATAGACTACAGAAGCCCCCCTAAATCAATATCCTGATTGAGGCCCATATTTAAAGTGTTTAAAGTGTAGATCCAAAAAGCTTCTTTCTTAGCTAGGTCATTAATTTTACTTCCTCCTCTCCAATTTGTTGTGACCTGATCTATTCCAATGGCGACGAACGTCGACCATTGAAACATGCTACAGGAGTTGCAGTGATTAGGGACACTATGCTCCACCTTATGTGTCCTAATATTGTTAAAGTGTTCTCGAAGGCGAGTATGCAAGGTTCTGATGGTCCGACCCACATGCTGGGCACCACATCCACATTGTAAAAGATAAATTACATATGTGGATGTGCAGTGTACGAATTTCTTTATATTATATGTTTGGTTAGTGTAAGATCCTGTAAAGGATATAGTCCTTCTTTTTTGGTGGGTGCATGTGGAACATGCCCCACATTTATGGAAGCCTGGCGTCTTTTGTGACTGGAGAAAATTCAATTTTAGTAGCTATTTTTGTAGCTATTTTTGTTTTCCAATTCACATCAGGAAGATTAAAGTCACCCATGATGATAACTTCCCCCTTCATTGTCATTTTAGCTATTTCTTCAACTAGTAGATTATCTAACTCTTCAATTTGTCCTGGGGGCCTATAAATCACACCTACACGAGTTACTGTGTGATTACCAAATTCTAACGTAACCCAAACGGACTCTATGTTCGCCTCACTAACCTTTATTAGGCTAGATTTTATGCTATCCTTTACATACAGGGCCACATTGGCCGTTTTTTGCATTTTTCACACACAAACAAATACTAACGCTAACTTTGGCCAGTGTTTGTGACCAAATGGCTACTAAAAACGACTGAATATACCCCATTTGCAATACCTTGGGTTGTCTACTATTGCAAATGGTATGCCATTATGGGTGTAAATGTAATTCCTGGGCTACTATACAGTCTCAAAGGCATCGTAACCAATCTGGCGAATTTAAATTGAAAATGTAACGTGCTATATTTGACCCTGTAACTTCCCAAAACACCATAAAACCTGTACATAGGGGGTACTGTTTTACACGTGAGGCTTTGCTGAATACAAATATGTGTATTTTATTGCAGTAAAAGCAAACAGTATTATGACATTGACAGTTAAAATATCATGTAGAATTAAAAAAATAAAAACATTTTTTATTTTCTCCCATTTTTTTCATATTAAATTATGTTTGATAGCTAAATATTTGATATTAAATGAAAGCCCTGTTTTTCCTGAATAAAATTATATATAATAAGGGTGGGTGCATTTAATATGAAAGAGGTGAATTACGGTTGGACAGACATGTAGCGCAAATGTCAGGTTTTGTTTACGTTTTGTTTTGTTCACAACGTGTACATTTGACTCAGTCCTTAAGGGGTTAAACAGAATTTGCAATAAAGGTAGTGTAAACATTAGATGACTCTTTCTATAAAGTGTTTAGGAAGGCTGTGTAAGTCACATGCAAGGAGGTGTGACTAGACCTGCATAAAAAAGTGATTTAACTCCTAAATTTCTGAGAATTGAGCAGAATTGAGTGATACTGCAGGGGCCTGATCTATACTCCAAAACTGCTTCATTAAGGTAAAGTTGTTTTGGCGACAAAGGTTAGATATATTTTTTATATAACACCACCAATGGCTTTATAAAATTACCTGTATGTCTCCTTATAACCATTTATGTAACACTTTCCCTTCTGCTTACTGTTCCTTCCATCCCTTTAAATTTCCAAATTTTTGTATTAAAAGACAATTCTATGAAATACATGTATTTTTTCAATATATATATTTACTCTATATATTACCCTTCTTTTGATTTCTTCCTCGTCCTTTACTCTTCACATTCATTCTTTCTTTGTTGTTATTACTCATCAGTTTTTTTTGTATTTTTTTTCCCTAGGACTTACCCATCAATTTCAGTATCCACAGGTTCCACCATAAAACATGTACTGCATTAAACGGGACAATCATCCAGTTACCTCCGCTATACATGTGGTTTATAACATCCAGCAACAGCAAGCTGAACTGATAACTTTAGCACACAATGCTGTAGGACAATCCCTGAATTCCATAGCAGGTATTGTTCTATATTTTATGTAAATCAAGATAAGCGCTGACGCACCATAAGACAACACAACACAACACAAAGTATATATATATATATTACATACTACTTTGTGATATACTTGGACATACAGAAAGTAAATTAGTTATGCCTGCACAAACCTTTTATTATGACATTGATAACACACATGTGATTTTCTAATTTATTGTTAAATTTACTCCTTTATAAAATTGTAAAGCGCTGTGGAACAAGTTGGCTCTATATAAGTGCCAATAATATATGATATAAATAGGAGCTTATGTATGTGTTAATATAAATATAATTTTTTTGTTTTAGATTACTCGCAAATAATTTGAATGACTTGACTTAAAGGAGCACTATAGTGCCAGGAAAACAAACTTGTTTTCCTGGCACTATAGGGTCATTAGGTCCCCCCCCACCCTCAGGGCTCCCCTCCCGCTGGGATGAAGGGTTAAAACCCCTTCAGCCACTTGCCTTTCTCCACTGCTGGGCTCCCTCTGTGCTGGGGAACTCTCCACCCCCTGCCGACGTCAGATCCGAATGCGCATGTGCGGCAAAAGCCCCACGCACATTCAAACCGCCAATAGGAAAGCATTACTCAAAGCTTTCCTATGGATGCCCTGCGTCTTCTCACTGTGATTTTCACAGTGAGAATCGCGGAAGCGCCTCTATCGGCTGTCAGTGAGACAGCGACATGAGGCTTGATTAACCCTCAGTGAAACATACAGGGGCGGACTGAGAACCCTCAGGGCCCCCGGGCAAAATAAATCAAGGGCCCCCTTACAGGCCCCACCTATACTCCGCAGCAAGCGCCACCCATGTCCCGCCTCCATGCACCGCCTCCAGCCACACCCTACACAATCTTTAGACACAAGGAACAAAAGTGCAATAATCCCTTCAAGGCCCCAGTAGAGACTACAATTGAGGGCTAATGGGTCATGGAGGGGGGTCTTTCTAGCAGAGGCTATCTCAGTGTCCTTTAGAGAGTGTGTTAGAAAGAATCCCCTCCAGGCCCTATTAGAGACTACAATGGAGTCTAATAGGCTTGGAAGGGGGTCTTTCTAACAGAGGCCATCTCAGTGTCCCTGCTGGAAACAGTCGCCTCCAGGCCCCAGTAGAGACTACAATAGAGGGCTAATGGGCCATGGGGGGGTGGGGGGGGGAGCATTCTAGCAGAGGCTATCTCAGTGTCCTTTAGAGAGTGTGTTAGAAAGAATTTCCTCCAGGTCCCATTAGAGACTACAATGGAGTCTAATGGGGCCTGGAGGGGGGTCTCCAACACTCTGGTTCCTATTCACAATATAGCAACACAACATAGCTCGCTGATACCTAGGCCAAGTTGGCTCCTCTTACCTTAATTACTGTTGCTGGCTGGCAGTCTGTGGGCTTGCTGGAAGGCTGTGGGCTTACTGGCTGCGGCTGGCAGGCTGTGGGCTTGCTGGCTACTGCCGTCAGGCTGTGGGCTTGCTGGCTGCGACTGGCAGGCTGTGGGCTTGCTGGCTGTGGCTGGCAGGCTGTGGCTTGCTGGCTGTGGCTTGCTGGCTGGCAGGCTGTGGCTTGCTGGCTGCGGTTGGCAGGCTGTGGGCTTGCTGGCTGTAAGCCTAACTGGTGGCCTGTGGGCTGGCTGGATGGCTACTGGTCAGCCTGTGGGCTGGCTGGCTGGCTGGCCTGTGGGCTGGCTGGCTTGCTGGCTACTGGGGCACTTGTAGATTATTTAAAGAAATAATCCATGCACAATAACCACTACTGCTCTGTGTAGTCGTTATGGTGCCAGGAGGGCCGGGCCCCCCTCCCAGAGTAAGTAGTCAAACCGTTTAAGAACAGTTTGACAACTTACCTGGGGTCTGCTGGGATATGAGGCTGTAGTAGGGTATAGGAGCAGTGGTGCAATGTGTAAGGGGTGCAGTGTGTGTGAAAGGTTCAGTGTGTGTGAGTGTGTGTAGTGTGTGAATGTGTAGGTGTGTGGGGCAATGTGTGTATGAGGGGGCTGTGTATGTGTGTGGCAATGTTAGTATGGGGGGCTGTGTGTGTATGGGTGGGCAGTGTATGTGTGTGTGTGTGAGGCAATGTGTGTAAATGTGTATGGTGTGTGTGGGGGCAGTGTGTGTGTGTATGGGGGGCAGTGTGTGAATGTGTATGGTGTGTGGGGGCAGTGTGTTTATGGGGCTAGAGTTCACTCTCACCACTGCGACCACCAGGAATCCCTGGTGGTCACAGTGTTGAGAGTGAACTCTAGCCCGTAGCTCCAGGGCTAGAGTTAACTCTCGCAAGAGCCGTAACGTTGCCGTGGTAGGCTGAGCTCCCGGGTCCTCTCTTCCTCCCTCCCCTGCCGGCTGCCCGCACGGTGCCTGCGGACAGGGGAGGGGGCAATTGCCCTCCTCTTACTCCCCCATCCCCCTCTTCTTACCCCCCCTCTTCTTACCCCCCTTCTTACTCCCACCCTCTTCTTACTCACTCTCTTCTTACCCCCCTTCTTACTCTCCCCCTCTTCTTACTCCCCCCTCCCCCTCTTCTTACTCCCACCTCTTCTAACTCCTCCCTCTTCTTACTCCCCCTCCCCCTCTTCTTACCCCCTCTTCTTACCCCCCTCTTCTTACCCCCCTCTTCTTACCCCGCTCCCCACTCTTCTTACTCCCCCTTCCTCTTTTTACTCCCCCCTCCCCCTCTTCTTACTCCCCCCCTCTTCTTACCCCTTCTTACTCCCCCTCCCTCTCTTCTTACTCCCCCTCCCTCTCTTCTTACTCTTCTCTCCCCCTCTTCTTACCCCCTTCTTACTCCCCCCTCTCTTCTTACCCCCCTCCCCATTATTCTTACTCCCCCTCCCTCTCTTCTTACTCCCCCTCCCTCTCTTTTTACCCCCCCTCCCTCTCTCTTCTTACCCCCCTCCCTCTCTTCTTACCCACCCTCCCTCTCTTCTTACCCCTCCCTCTCTCTTCTTACCCCCTCTCTATTTTTACCCCCTCTCTCTCTTTTTACCCCCTCTCTCTCTTTTTACCCCCTCTCTCTCTTTTTACCCCCCTCCCTCTCTCTTTTTACCCCCTCCCTCTCTCTTTTTACCCCCCTCCCTCTTTACCCCCCTCCCTCTCTCTTTTTACCCCCCTCCCTCTCTCTTTTTACCCCCATCCCTCTTTACCCCCTCCCTCTCTCTTTTTACCCCCTCCCTCTTTACCCCCCTCCCTCTTTACCCCCTTCCCTCTTTACCCCCTTCCCTCTCTCTTTTTACACCCCCCTCTCTCTTTTTACCCCCCTCCCACTCTCTTTTTACCCCCTCTCTCTTTTTACCCCCCCTCCCTCTCTCTTTTTATCCCCCCTCCCACTCTCTTTTTAACCCCCCCTCCCACTCTCTTTTTAACCCCCCACTCTCTTTTTAACCCCCCCTCCCACTCTCTTTTTAACAGCCCTCCCACTCTCTTTTTAACCCCCACTCTCTTTTTAACCCCCCCACTCTCTTTTTAACCCCCCCTCCAACTCTCTTTTTAAACCCCCTCCCACTCTCTTTTTAACCCCCCACTCTCTTTTTAACACCCCCACTCTCTTTTTACCCCCCCTCCCACTCTCTTTTTAACCCCCCACTCTCTTTTTAACCCCCCCACTCTCTTTTTAACCCCTCCCTCCCACTCTCTTTTTAAACCCCCCTCCCACTCTCTTTTTAACCCCCCCTCTCTTTTTAACCCCCCCTCCCACTCTCTTTTTAACACCCCCCCTCCCACTCTCCCACTCTCTTTTTAACACCCCCCCACTCTCTTTTTACCCCCTCCCCTGTAGCGTGGCCGAGCTGCTGTGCGGTCCGCGGTGCCCGGCCGGAGTGATAGGAAGGTGCTCAGTGTGCACCTTCCTGTCAGTCCGGCCGGGTACAGGAAACAGAAACTCCTGTTCCGCGTGGAACAGAAGTTTCTGTTTCCTGTACCCGGCCGGACTGACAGGAAGGTGCACACTGAGCACCTTCCTATCACTCCGGCCGGGCACCGCGGACCGCACAGCAGCTCGGCCACGCTACAGGGGAGGGGAGGTGAGAAGCTGCAGCCGCCTGAGGCTCTTAAGAGAGCGCTCAGGCGGCTGCAGCATTTAAAGGGGTGGCCGGGCCCCCTGATGGCGGGCCCCCCTCCCGGCCGGGCCCTCGGACCATGTCCGAAGTGCCCGACCGGTCAGTCCGCCCCTGGAAACATAGCAGTTTCTCTGAAACTGCTATGTTTTCAGCTGCAGGGTTAAAACTAGAGGGACCTGGTACCCAGACCACTTCATTGAGTTGAAGTGGTCTGGGTGCCTATAGTGCTCCTTTAAATTAGAGTTTCATCATCTGTAACACTATGTATATGTATTATCTCAATGCGACCTTGGCTTATATACACTTAGGACTATAATTATTGACATTTTGCACCTTAAGTTATGTCTAGACTTGTGCCCAGTGTGTTTCAACTAGGACAATCGAGTACTCTCCTTTCAATCCACACCAGAATAAATCAGTCCATTGGGGATTTACCTGTGGAGCAGTGGCATACCTCCCGCTCCTCATCACCCCCCTCCCGCTCCTCATCACCCCCTCCCTCTCATCACCCCCTCCCTCTCACAATCACCCCCCTCCCTCTCACAATCACCCCCTCCCTCTCACAATCACCCCCTCACTCTAACAATCACCCCCTCGCTCTAACAATCACCCCCTCACTCTCACAATCACCCCCTCGCTCTCACAATCACCCCCTCGCTCTCACAATCACCCCCGCTCCATCTCATCATCACCCCCTCCCTCTCATCATCACCCCCTCCCTCTCCTCATCACCCCCCTCCCTCTCCTCATCACCCCCCTCCCTCTCATCATCACCCCCCTCCCTCTCATCATCACCCCCTCCCTCTCCTCATCACCCCCCTCTCTCTCACAATCACCACCCGTCCCTCTCACAATAACCCCCCTCCCTGAGCTCCCTCTCACTTCACCCCCCACACCATCACCCCCCACCCTCTCACCATCACCCCTTCCCTCACATCATTATCCACTATACAAGCACACACACTGCATTCGCTATACAAACACACACAGACACACACTTATACATGTGTGTCTGTGTATCTGTATGTGTATCTGTTTGTGTGTCTTTGTATCTTTTTGTATATCTGTGTTTGTATCACTGTGTCTGTATGTGTGTGTCTCTATCTGTATGTGTGTCTGTGCTTGTGTGTCTCTCTCTGTGTCTGTATGTGTGTTTTTATCTGTGTGTCTATCTGTATGTGTCAGTGTTTGTCTGTATCTGTTCATGACGTTTTCTATGTAACTGCATGTGTGTACCTATGTGTCTGTGAATGTGTGCCAGTGTGTGTATATGTAAGTATATGTATGTATGTATATGTGCATACATCTCAGCATTTTGCCTACACTACACACAAATACAACCCTGCATCCAAATGTCAACACTACAAAAAAAATATGCCAAATATAGGATCCGCCCCGGGTGCCAAATGCTCCAGGTACGCCCCTGCTGTGGAGTCTAATTCAATAAAAATCTATAGGTAAAATCTCCGACCGATTGAATCATTTGGGCATAGATTAAACATATTGCATTTCCGTTTAGTATCAAAATGCATAGAGAGAAACCAGAACAAAAAAATAAACCTATATTGGGTTTCATTCATCTAACTGGTAATTGAAGACAAATTAAAAAAATAATTGCAAAATCTGGCATATACGAGGGAGAGGATACAAAGCAGCCCTGGATAAAAAATGTATGCCAGCCCCATAAGTCACTGCGCCATATATTGTCGCGTGTAACATGTAAGGCTATGTCTTGCCATGACAGATGATTGAGTAATATATATATGCATGTCCCTACAGGCTTTTCAACGTAAACACTGACTTTTCAGAGAAAAGGCAGTGTTTACATTGCTTCAAAGTGACACCGCTAGTGACAGTCACTCAGACGGTCACTAGAGGTGCTTCCTGTGTCAGTGCACCTACATTCAGGGCCTCCACACTCTGTAGGTGCTGAACGTTCCCCATAGAGATACATTGATTCAATGCATCTCTATGAGGAGAGGCTGATTAGTGTAACGTTTTGCAGCCAATCCAATGGCAAAGCATTAGATTGGCTGAGATCATCAAGCTTGATGATCTCAGCCATAGAGGCAAGGCCAGTCGAGGGGAGACCAGCTCGCTGCGTGGGGAAAAAAAAAGGTGAGCAAAAACACTATTTTTAAACACACATATACACCATGACAGACACAGAAACACACATATACCATGACAGATACACACCCCATGACAGACACACACCATGACAGACCATGACACAGACAGACCATGATGCAGACAGACCCCCACACACACCATGACACAGACAGACACACACACATATACAATGACACACACACCATGACACAGACAGACACACACCCCATGACAGAGACACACACACACCATGACGGACAGACACACCATGACACAGACATACACACACACACCATGACAGACAGACAGACACACACACCATGACAGACAGACACACACACCATGACAGACAGACACACACACACCATACAGACAGACACACACACCATACAGACAGACACCATGACACAGACAGACACACATATACCATGACACACACACCATGGCACAGACAGACACACACCCCATGACACAGACACACACACCATGACGGACAGACACACCATGACACAGACAGACACACACACCATGACACAGACAGACACACACCCCATGACACAGACACACACACCATGACGGACAGACACACCATGACACAGACACACCATGACACAGACAGACACACACACACCAAGACACAGACAGACAGACACACACCATACAGACAGACACCATAACACAGACAGACAGACACACACACACCATACAGACACAAACCATGACACAGACAGACACACCATGACACAGACAGACACACACACACACCATACAGACAGACACCATGACACAGACAGACAGACACACACACACCATGCAGACACACACCATGACACAGACAGACACACACACCATGACACACAGACAAACTCACACTGACACACATTACCTGCCTGCCAGGGGGTCGTGCAGTGCAGGAGGCTGCTGGGGCAGGGGCACCTGTGCTGGCGGTCGCTGGGGGAGGTCTGCTGGCGGCCGCTGGGGGAGCTGCGCTGGCTCTCCCGCCCTCGCGCGCTGCTGAATGAGACCGGGGCCGGAATATTACATCATATTCCGGCCCCGGTCTCATTCAGCTGCACGCTGGGGGAGCAGAGCCAGCGCAGCTCCCACGGCGGCCGCCAGCAGACCTCCCCCAGCGGCCACCAGCAGACCTCCCCCAGCGGCCGCCAGCAGACCCAGGTGTCTGCCCGGCCCCAGGTGCCGACGGCCCACCGGGAAATTTCCCGGTGGGCCAGTCCGGCCCTGGATGGAATATGGCTTGGCATTTGTGATCGTCGAATGAAATATGAGTGCATTTTGCTTTTGTGATCAAGTGATGTCTGGGAAAGGCAAATAAGACCACTAAATTTCATTGAAGTTGTCTGGGTGCAGGGTCCCTGCCCTCTTAACCCTGCATTGTAAAACATTGCCGTTTTATTTTTTTAGAAATAGATATTTTTTACATTGCAGAGTTAAATCCACCTCTCGTGGCTGACTTCCTGACAGCCATTATAGGAACTTAGGCTGCATTAACCGTGTAAACTGAATTCAGTTCTTTCCTATGTGAAGCATTTTGATGTGCATCGAATACTGGGGGATGTTACAGGTGACGGAATGGCTAGCAGCACCAAATTAGTCTTGGTGCTGTTATAAAGATAAACTTTTTCTTTTCTTTTCAGGTTTTTTACTGGAAATAGGAGGGGAACCTAAAACAAACCTTTAAAGGACCACTATAGTGTCAGGAGAACAAAATTGACATTATATAATCCTTAGGGCCCCCCACCCTCAGGGCCCCCCTCCCACTAGTCTGAAAGGGGTTAAAACCCCTTCAACCACTTACCTTTATCCAGCACCGGGAAACGAGGTAACCTGACTCAACTGGTGGAGTCAGCATTATATGGTGTCATTAAATCCCCACACATTTTGCATACTGATAGGGTTATTTACTGAGTTGAGAATTCAAAGTGAAATCAAGGTGGATTTTCAAAGTTTAATAATCGATTGCTGTTGTAATTATACATACTCATCCACCAAATTTTGCATGTCAACAGATCTCTTAGGGGTTTCGAGCTATGGGTTTTATGAACACATCCGTCGACCCCGTACATGCTTCAGTGCAGAACAATTGGAAGCTCTCGAGGACACATTTAAGAAGACACCATATGTAGATGTAGTAACACGAAAACAACTGGCTATCCGTTTTAACATGCCAGAAGCCAGAATTCAGGTAAAAGTCATTGACCTCAAGTGAGATTATGTGCCATACATTTTTGTTGTTGTTTTTTATTTCAATGTTTAAGCTGAAAACTGATTAATTCTGATACACTGTTTAAAGGTTTATTGCAACCATTGTCTGCTTTTAGAAGTGGCCATGGTAGTAGGAATCTGTATGGGCAATGTATCTGCTTGAAACACACCGAATACTGAGATATTTGTACCTTTGTGTCGGGAGCTAGTTACATCCCCGGCACACCTGAATTAGGCAGACTGGATGACCTTTTGTGTCACAATAAATAAATATATACTACTTCATTTTAATTCCAGATCATAAAACTATAAAATGTGGAAACACCCAAGGTAATTGAGCACTTATGCGAGGTACTACAATATAATTAATAATTTATATATCTGATAGCTGTGGCTAGGAGACAAATTTTAATCACAAGTAATTATGAGTAATAATGAAAAATAAATAATAAAAAGGAGGGGTAAACTTGCACTAGAATAGAAGAGGGATGAAAGATCACAGAGTGTCCCCCACAGGGACTGTGGTGTGTACAAGCGAACCTAGACAGGGGGTAACCCTAGATTTTAATCATGAAGAGAAAATGTATGTCCAAGGCCAAGGGACAGAGTCACAGTGGGCACACAGAAATGGTTCCTTGTTAAATAAACTATATAAAACATATAATGAAGGTAATTTTATTAGTAAACTGGAAGGGAGACATATAAAAAAGAGCTATACAGAGATATAGACTCTATAGTGGACCACTCAGAGGGAAAAAGTAATACCAAAGAAAAGGTAAGACGCAGGATAGGCTATCAATAGAGTACTGAAAGCAGTATATATAAATTAAATTGTAGCTCCTATTCCCAACAAACATGGGGGATATTTCCCATAGATACCACCAAAAGGTATTCTAGGGAAATGGCAATGATCCTTTTAAAAATTGTCCCTCAGATATCCAATTAGACTGAAAAAAATAAATCGATTCTGCTAATAATGGATAACCTTTATCTCTCTGTCCCTACGTTTGTAAGGGAGATTATTATTATTTTTATTATTATTATTTTATTATTTATATAGCGCCAGCAAATTCCGTAGCGCTGTACAATGGGTGGAATACAGTAAAGATATTCAAAATGGTATAGCAAGATAGATGTCCATAGACTTTTCTAATATTATTTTTGTAGCTCTCGGATATACTAATTAGACACACACTATTAGGTGTATCCATCTAATGATTCACAGATGCTGCATATAGTTCAACTGGAGCAGCAGTGAAGTACTATTAGAATATGTAATAAAACAGAGAGACCTTTAAATAGCATAAATCTTATATTCAAGATTCCTCTGCCAATACATAGAACGTTATAAGAGGGCTTGCCTCCTAGGGAATGCTGCCCGGGTATGGCACTTCCGTCCGCCAGCATCCAGTGAAAAATACTGGGACTATCTATATCCAAGGGGTTTGCTAACTAGAAGACCCTGCCTAAATGAGGCTCTGAGACTCCTGCATACACTGTGTAGTTGCTTGAAAGATACTGCTAAATAGATGGTCTAACTTGCTATTGCTTCCCATAGATGTCTTATGTAGTAGCTCAGAATTTGTATGCAGCACACTAAAGAACTCCACAGCAATAAAACACACAGTGATATGGCTTTAGCTATTGAAAATATATTTAGAATCTAGTTTGTATGATGTGATCTTTTTCTAAATTATTTTTCTCACTTGTATAAGTTGTAATAGAACAGCGGTTCCCAACCTTTTCCCACTTGAGTATCCCTTGGCAGCCCATTTCCATAAACTGTACTCCTTGTATTAGCAACATGTTTGTAATTATTTCAAATGTATATTTCTATCTGCCCCATATTCCCTTTTTTTCTGCCACAGGCTATCCCTACACACACTGACACATATCCAGATACACACTGATTCACAGACATACAGATACACACTGGCATACATACAGATACACACACTGACACATGCACAGACATACAGATGCACACACACAGATACACACTGACTTACACAGATACACAAACATACAGATGCACACACTGACACATACACAGGTACACACACAGACATACAGATACACTAAGACAACATACAGATACATGCACTGAAAGACAGACAGACATACAGATACAAACACTGATAGACAGACATACAGATACATGCACTGATAGACAGACATCCAGACACACACACTGATAGACAGACATACAGATACACGCACTGACACACACAGAGACACACAGATACACACATAAAGATACAAACACTACACACATACATACAGATACCGAAAACTTATTATGAAGAACTGAGCCTCGTCACGTGTTCTTGGAGGGGCCTGCTTGCCAGCCTCTTACCAAAAGACTATGGGCCCTTTAAAAATCTTTGTGAACAGACTTTGTTCGTGGGATTTTAGATTTGGTACGGGAACCGAACAGCCGTACGAACCAGAGACCACCATGGAGCTTGTTAAGCCTAATTACTACTTTGTAGCAATTTCCACCACAGTGTTTAAGTATTTGTCTGGGTGGCCGCAATTCCTATGGACAAACACGAGGTGGTGGCCATCTTGTTCGCATGAACGCAGGCAGCGGTGTTTGGGCATGAATCTCATGGAACTGAAAACGGACACAGAAACTCCCGAGCACCGCTGGACTTCCAGCATCGCCTGCGGTCGGTTCCACAACACTTGGAAAAGCGATGTTCGGTGGAAACGTTCCCACGAACAAGGGGATCAAGCTCCAGGGTAAGACTATTGACTCTGTTTGGTAGTTTGTTTGTTTTTAAACTACTGAACTAGATCGACCGCAAGCCCTGATTCTCTGGAACTGTTTTGGGTATTGGACTATATGGGCAGTCGGTGAAAATGAAGACTTCCAGGAAATTCCTGAACCCCTGAACTGATCTGGGTAATTTTTGGATATGTTGGTCACCAGATCAGGGCTATCAGGTTTTGTAACGTTTGTGGTTTTTTTGTGTGTTTTAAGGTATTTTGGGGATTTACAAAAAAGTGTGTTTTTTCTGTACTTGGTGATAATTGGATTAGATTAGTACAGTTCCTGATCCAATTTTCTCCCAGGCACAGAGGAGGGATTATCTGATTTTGTATGGGAGTGTGTTTTTATTGCTACTGTGGTTTACTCTCAGGTCCAGTGGGGAGTGCTCCTTGCATGGGGACTGTCACAAAAGGCCAGTTGTGGCTACCATTAAACTGAGATTCGTTTTACCCTTCATGAAGTCTAGGCTCATGTTTGGGGGATTGGAGAGCTATATTCACACTCTGGGTATTGCTATAATCACTATACTCCCTTGGATCACTATGATTGCTCTTATAAGAGCAGCCTGCTTTGCTCTCTTGACTAGGAGAGGTCAACCCACTGGAAGCTGGATCCTGGTCTTGGGGTCCAGGGTGGGTGGAGGACAGGGAGACCCAGACCAAGCTGTGGTGGTTTGTGGGGTTTACGGTGGTTATGGTGTTCCAGTGCAGTGCTTATGGTGCTCGCAAGTATTAGGAAGTAGAGATTGACGGAGGCACCCGGTCGGGGTGCCAGGTGGTCCGTCACACTTATATACACGTAAAGATTTCAGCTACCCTCTAGGTCCTAACTTTAGGAAACAGAATGGTGGCTTCCATGGCTGGGGCTGTTAGGAGTTAGGTTGCTTGCTTCCAGTCCGGCTCCCCCTCGCAGCTTCCCACTCCTCCCATGCAGCACAGAGAATGTTTGAGCTGGAAGCAAGTGACAGGCCTGTACTGCCTCCCTGCTCTCCCTTTGGATGAAAAGGGGTCTGGTCACGGTTAAAGAGGCACAGCGTACGACCAGGCCTCTTGTGGCCCATGTGTATCAGGTGGCCATAAGTGCATGTGCAACTCGATGGACTCGCGGTTCCCAGCCTGTGCGGCTGCACCAGCAGGGCCACCATTACTGATTTATTTTCGCGTACCCACTGGATTGAACCATTTGTGGTATGCGTACCACGGGTTGGGAACACCTGTATTAGAATGAACCTTCTCCATGACTGATTCTCCAGTCATTCTAATGCTTAAAGAAAAGTGTTTCATCTTTGGCTATTGGACATTTTCTGTTGTAGGACTTGTTGTAGTGAATGATAGCCGTTTATCTCATTTGTGGCTGGATTGCAGAGATCATGCTATATGAGTCATGGTGTTTTTCTTTCAATATCTATGAACCCTAGGGTCATGTGTAGACAAGCCTTCATCACTCCCAATGTTGTGGACTACATCGCCCATAATGCCCTTATAGCCATAAATCTGGCAAAGTACCATGGGAGATGTAGCCAACAACATATCTAGTGTCGAAGATTCCCTATCCCTGCCCTAGGCCACGGATATGCTAGTAGCAGGAGCGTACCTGGAGCATTTGGCACCCTGAGCGGATCCTAAATTTGGCACTCCCCTCCCCCAAACTTTAAAATGTAAAAAACACCCGCAAACTTTTGAAATGTATTTAGCACTGAGCAGTGTTTGTATTTTTTTTTTAGGTATTTAACACTGAGCACTGTTTGTGTGTTTAAATGTAAGCATGTTTTTGTATGGAGTATGTGTGAGTGAATGTACGTGTGTTTGCATGTATTGGCATTTAAATGCAGGCATGCATTTTTCTGTAGTGTAGTTTTTGAATATGGTGGTGTGTTTTTATGTAGTGTTGACATTTGGATGCAGGGCTGTATTTGTGTTTAGTGTAGGTGAAATGCTGAGATGTATGCACATATACTCACATATACACACACTGGCACACATACAGATACAGACATGTAGGTACACACATGCAGTTACAAAGAAACACAGTCATACACAGATACAGACAAACACTGACACACATACAGATAGACACACCCAGATACAAACACACATATAGATACAAACACACACATACAGACACACAGGCACAGACACACATACGGATACACAAACAGATACACATATACAAACACTTACACCAACACACATATAGATACAGACACACATGTATAAGTGTGTGTTTGTATAGTGGATGCAGTGTGTATAGTGTATGGAGTGTGTGTGTATAGTGTATGCAGCATGTGTGTATAGTGTATACAGCTTGTGTGTATAGTGAATGCAGCTTGTGTGTATTGTATGTGTGTAGTGTATGCAGATGCAGTGTGTGTTGTGTGGAATAAGTGCTGGGAAGGTGAGCAGTGTGTATTGTTTGGGCCTCCCCCTTCCTGACACTTTCCTGCCTGTTCCGTCCCCCTCGAATCTTACCTGGGTTCCTCACCCCCCCCCCCTCTTACCTGTGTCCAGAGAGGGGGAGGGACACTACATTTCCTGGTCCGGTGGCACAACATAGTTGGCCAGTGAAGAGGGGCCAAGGACTCTCTACGCTCGTTTCACATCCAGCAGCAGCAGGTCTTCTGTTCGTGCGATCCGCAAGAGTGTTGCCGAGGGTTGCCACAGTAACCCGCGGCAACGCTCTTGCGGATTGTGAGAACAGAGGACCTGCTGCTGCTGGATGTGAAACGAGCATGGATACTCTTGTAAGCGGCCTGGTCCCTTTACATAAGACACAGGGGCAAAATGCTGCCCCTGTGAAAGTGCGCTCCAGTCACCCCCCTCAAGAGTGGCACCGGGCCGGACCGCCCCCTCTGCCCCCCCCCCCACACCCTTTGTATGACACTAGCTAGTAGAGACAAAAAAAAAAAGAGTCAAGACTTCTAGCATAATTTGCAAACTCATACTTTAGAATTATACCAACTCTTTCCTTCAGTATATAATGAATTGTATCTCTCCCCCACCAGGTATGGTTTAAGAACAGACGTGCCAAGATTCGCAAAAGTGAGCACAGAAATCTGCAACAAACAATACGTAAGACTCCTAGCAGCCACAAACCAAACTTTGAAAACAAGAGTATCTGGTCAAGTTTTAATATTCAGATTCCATCTGATGAATTCAAAGAATGGAAGAGATCTTCATGCCAGAAAAATCAATGTGGATTAACGAAGTGCATACAAGAACCATCATCTTACCGTTATCAACAGCCTTATTGTATGAACTCAGTGGGATGGTTGACTACAGCCCCGCCAACCTGCCCATACCCTTTCATACTACAACGTCCTGTACGGCCCTGGAATTAGGTGGAAGTGTTTTGTAGCCACAATGACTTTGTCACCGGTTTATGAAGCTGAATGTAAATGTGTTAATTTTAGACTTTATTAAATAATTAATCTTTCTTCTAAAAGTGTAGAAGACTTAACAAGTTTCTGGCTTATCTACTAAAGTGAGAATGGTCAGGAATTCAAAGTGAATGTAAAGTCCAAGGCTATGCTTATAGTTCAGTTTTGTTGGTCTAAAATGTGAAAATTGAATTCCAGATGATTCTCACTTTAGTAAACTACCCTGTTTATACTTTCTATAGTGTCCTTCCTTGGAAGGATATCTGCAACAGTAGAAACTTCAAGTTAACCAAAGTTCATATAATGTGTATATATATATATTTTTGTGTTTATGCACCTCAAAAGACTTTAGGAAACATCAAGGTAGTGTCAATATGTAAGAATAGCCCATGATGTTATTCATAAAAGTGTAAATCTTTTGGTCAAACTTTGAAGTCCCTTAGTGTGCCGGCCCGCTTTCTCTCTTTTTTTTTGTGTAAAGTAACTTGTTTATGTTGAGAAATTGTTTTATGTGTGGGTGCGGCATTTGCTTGTGAGGTTTTAAATGTGTGTATGTGGTTGGGCTGTATGTATTGTGTGTGTGTGTGTGTCATGTCTGTGGTGTTGAGTGTACATATGGACTTTGTGTTGTGTGTGGCATTGAGGTTTGTGGTATTGTGTGTGGAAGGCTTGGCTTGTTGGGTTGTATTTGAATGTGAGCTGCATGCAGTGAAACGGTTTGAGTTTTTACCTGGTGTCCATTTGGCATTAATCCCTGGCACTTCTTGAATTGCGAGCCAGAAGCTCCTGCTAGAAGCTTCTATTAGCTCTTCTGAGTTATCCCCAGCAGTGCAGACCAGTTCAATGGCTGAGAGCACTGGTGTATGTGGCTGTCGACTTTCTGGGAGAACCTGCTCTTTGGTTCACTGAGCCCTGCCCGAATGCCCACCCACCCTGCATCCAGATCTCCTAATGTTGGTAGGTATGTAAATATCGATTTGTTTTACAGATAATAGGAATGTAACAAACCATGTCTTTATTCATTAAACCTGAATAATGGACCACTGATATGACATAGTTTGGACAAAAATGGCAAAACTGGAAAATAGACGGAGTTTGTTTTTTTCCTCTCTCAAAACCTGGATATTATAAAGAAGACTGGGCACCCTGGAAAGTGTCAAACTGTTAATCTATTTGGCTAATTACCTGCATGTTTTAGTGGTTAGGGTGTCAAGAGTTCCCCTTTAAGGCATGTTTACTAGTCAAGAAATCACCTTCACATGTAATAAATCTTTCAAGGCATAGTTATAAATATACATTAATGCAATGTCATGCAATACAATTAGCTGCTACCCCATGCAGTAGAGCAGGATTGACCATGAGGTGACCCTTGGGCCCGCAAGTTGGGACAGGAGAGCCAGACCCATGAACTAGCTTGGCTACATTAACCATTCCTATATGACAAATGAAAAAGGGGCCCAAACTGGTCACCTGCCAGGGCTCCATGGGACCTTAACCCCTTAAGGACACATGACGTGTCTGACACGTCATGATTCCCTTTTATTCCAGAAGTTTGGTCCTTAAGGGGTTAAAGGGACGCTATAGTCACCAGAACCACTACAGCCTTATGTAGTTGTCCTGGTGTCAATAGCCTGTCCATGCAGCGTTAACACTGTAACACTGTCTTTTCATTGAAAATGCAGTGTTTACATTGCTTGCTAGGGACACCTCCAGTGGCATCCATGCAGATGGTCACTATAGGTGCTTCCGGTGAGTGGCCATCTGCATGGCTTACGTTCAGCATCTCCGCACTCTGCATAGAGACGCTAAATGTTCCTCATGGTCATAAATTGATTCAATGCTGATTGGAGCAGTGGACATACACTTTAGCCTCTCAATGCTTTCCTATGAGAAAGCATTGGATTGATTGAGATCAACAAGATTGATGATCTCAGCCACGGAGGTGGAGACATCTACGGAGGTGGAGACAGCCACGCAAGACCTGCACAGTGTGGGAGAAAAGGCAAGTAAAATCACCTTTATTCTCTGGAGATAGTGGGGCCAGTGACAGAATGCTGCATTTCAGCACTATAGTGTCATGAATACATGCTTGTGTTCCTGACACTATATAGTGTTCCTCATTTCTACAATGCATATTTCAGCCTGTGAAGATAGAAACGGTTGGATATTTTTAAGTGGCCTGAACTCTATCCTTGCCTCTAGTACATAGTTAAGGAGGCATCCCTAGCAATAGTAATGACTAGAAGCTGAATCATACCTGATCTACATAGAGGGGTAGTGATAATGTTTGGAGGCAGAAAATAGACAGAAAATTGAAAACCACAACAATAATTTATTAACAACATTTTTATTCCTTCCTTTTTACATGTATGTAGGAGTTTCTGATTATTCTGTTTAAGACCTCTGACTCGTTTTTGAAGGTCAGTAGATAGTTTCATTTATCTTTCACTAAGCGAGAGCCTCTGGGGCCGATCAGGTATGTTCTGAGTTATGGATATATCACATGCCCGGAGGTAACAAAAGAGTGCTGCCGGAGATGGGTTCTATAGTCTTTTAGTGTATCCCAAAATGATTCCTCCTTCTTGTGGGACTACCAGTGCCTGGTTTTCTTACACCTTTCAAGCTATTCTTTTATCCCAAGATGTTGCTTTTTGCCGAGGCCCTGATGGCAAAACCTCGTACTGGGAGAAAGCATAGCTAGAACGTCGTCTTCCAGATCTCCATCTTCTAACAGACCGTAGTACCACACTGTCTTTCATTTTAGGGGACTGTAAGTAAAAATAATTGTCATATCTTATTTATTACAGATTAAGCAAGCTCTTTCTACAATAGTGTATCTTGGTTTCGAGCATTGAATAGAAAGGTCTCTCCCTTCTCACGTTATGTACCAAGGAGGATAGATGCGAGACCAGAACTTTTACTAAGAAGACCAAAC
Organism: Pelobates fuscus; assembly: GCF_036172605.1. Classification (NCBI taxonomy): domain Eukaryota; kingdom Metazoa; phylum Chordata; class Amphibia; order Anura; family Pelobatidae; genus Pelobates; species Pelobates fuscus. The sequence goes on from NC_086321.1 coordinate 350,005,343, forward strand.
AAGAAATGATACCCCTCTCCTTCCACAGTCATTCTTATCCAGTCATGCCAAAAGATATGTTCATTTTTTCTCCCTAACCTATGTGAATCTAGCACATTCCCTTACTAGGAAACCAGGTCCCTCATGATGCTCTCTAGATCAATGAATAAAGCATTGGAGATAATTTATCAGAAGTTTTCATTCACTCCTGCTGTATGGGAGATAAATGTGAGATTGAGATGGGTAGAGGGTATTTAGATGTTGTGTGTGAGATGGATGCTTTCTATAAGGGTGTTGTATCAGGAACTGATGAAATACTATGTGGTTGATTCTTGATGGTGGGTTCTTCCATTTAAATTTGGGTATTAATATCACCACTGATTTTAGTAAGTGAGGCATTTAGGTTTTAGTCCTGGCTTTTAGATTCAAACCAGATTTGCCAAGTCCTGCATTATAGTACATTCATAAAACATAAAGTTGTGCATTTGATTATCTGCCTGCATTATCAGGGCCAGTTCTGTAGAAGAAGAGATGGGATCATAGACATGGAGCTAGCATGTTACGTCTAAAGCAGCATAAAACAAGACGTTAGAGTTAAAATATGCTAGGAATTTGTAGTGAAGGCAATGACAAATTAAGGTTTACGGCAGGTGGTACATTTAACACTGTAAACAAAAAGTTGCTGAATAGGAGTCCTTCCATATGTATTCACTATTCTAATGGTGATCAATATAGGGCACATTGTATATATGGCTGGTGTTACATTATTTATTGAGCTCATTTTTAGATCTATTATGACCCTGAAGGAAAGACTCAATGCTGTAGCCCTCAAACCTAAAAATGAATAAATGGAGATCTTTAAGTAAACTGGCGTGCTTGATATAATAATATTCTTGACTGATTAACTCATAGTCTCCCCTCCCCATTACCCAGGTTCAAGGCAATGGATATACTGTGGGCTGGGAGATCCAAGTCCATTAGCCCATATTTGAGAGGACCCTGGTATACATACCCTACTATTTACCAATATGTCGAGGTCAATCTGTCCCTAAACTCCCTGAGCATGACATGCTAAACCCACTCCTCTAATATAGGACATGTGGATGTTCTGTATAAAACACCCCAGGCCTCAGGATCTGTGTAGGCAGTCTCTACTTCTACCTGCTGGCTTTCAAGGCGAATTGGGGCCTTGATTGACAAATGGATGAGTATATCAGACAACCTATCTTGACATCCAGGAAGTCTTTATTTTTGGGAATAGATTCCCCCTGCTGTTTTAATTATTCTCTGCTTGTCTGCCTACTTAGGTCTCCAAGAAACATAATAAAAATAGAAAAACAATTTCCATGCACACGCCCTCAGTAGGCACACTACACGGGGACCGGTCTGCACTGGTGGTCATACAGAGGCTAATGTTCTTCCCACTCGGTTACCACCAATGATTAATGAAGATGTTTTAGAGGCCAGGATGTTACATTGACTTGAACTAGAGCAAACAGATGTTAATATATATTTCTGCCCTGGCCTTTAAAAAAAAAAATAAAAAAAAAATATTTGGACACAATAACAGCATCGTTGTTAAAGATAAAGCAGATGTGAAGGGGCAGAGAGAAACTGCACTAGAGAGGAGACCTTGCGAATAATTGAAACCCTAAAGTTAAGCTAGCGCCATGGACCTTCTGACTCCATAACTTAATTTCAATGAAGTTGTTTTGATGCCCAGAGTGTTTGTTTAAAGAAACCATATAACACTCCGTTGCTGTGGAGTACCCTTGCCTGCTAGAGGTGTTGGGCATTTTCCCCCTTGGTCTCTGCACCCAAGATTCACACTTGAGTGGATGGTTATTTGATTTGGTATTCAACTTTACAATCCATAGTGATCATAGTACATTTTTTTTTCTGTTGTATTAGAAGACTTGCGTAAGGGCGCTGATTAGTTTAAGAGCTCAGATTTAAACTTACTGGTGTAGTCAAGTGGGAGCCCGTGAATTTGGCCCATGGTCGAAAGAATAGTGAAGGAATGATGCTTACAATAACAGCCAGGAGAATTAAGAGCCAAATATACCCACTTGAGATGGTATAAACAAAAGCACCTGTGAAGAATAAAAAAAACAAACACAAGAAAAAAAGTATTGGTTGAGAATGCAAGTTCTGCCTATATATGTTCCACAATCATCTCAAAAACCTTATTGAAAGATGTTTTATAATCATACTTATAGGATCACTATAGTGATTGGAATACAAATCGGTATTACTAACACTATAGAACCCTATTTGCTGGTGTGCTTGAAATACTCCACCCCATCCTACATTTGCCATTAAAAAAAACCAACAAAATAAAAAAACAGAAAAACACTGCATCAATCTTTGAATTGCAAATTATGGCGAAAAAAGCAATACCCAGAAAGTTGAAGTCTGCTGCAGAGTAATGGAATGCTGCTGGCATTCCTGATACATATGAAAGCAGGAGATAAAAGCCAAACGATAATCCAAGAGAAATGAATGCAAACACAGACCAAGATGAGAACTGTATTGCAGCCTGTAAAAACAGAAAAATTATTGTGTTAAATAATGCACTGGGACAGGAATTCCGGGTGTCTAGCGGGGAGCAGGCTGCCTTTGCATTTTCTGGTAGTAGAGACAGTTTATGGGATCCCTTTGCATTTTTACATCACTTTCTCCCAGGGCCGGGAGTCAGAATGCAGTGCAGGAGAGCTAGGGAGTCCTGAAGCGGTTTCTGCTGCTAGAGAATGTAGAGACAGCAGGCACTCTTGCAGATCATCAGTGCCTGCCAGAATTCTTCTTGTTTTTTTAATTCAATAGCATTTTATTAAAATAAAATTTTCAGAATACAAAACATACAAAGTACATGCTTAAATATGTTATTTATATTGTTAAAATGTTCCTTTAAAACTTTAGATTCAGAGTCCCCTTTTAAAAACATGAAAACAAAAAAAATATTAAACATTTTTTTCCTGCGTTGTTCCCATCTTGTTGTGCCTCCAGTGAGATCATCATGCTAGTGATCTGCTATTTAATCCAATGCTCCTCATAGAGAGGTATTTGGGATCTATGAAGAATGCAGACAAATGCTATTCAGATGCTTCTCATGAGAGAAGCATTATCCCAATGCTTTTCATAGAGAATGATGAGGCTGAACATGAAGACTGCCTACTTTCAGAAGAAATGCCTCTAGTTGCTGCCAGTTTGACAGATTGTTACTATAGGTGTGTCACCATGCCATTTCTCTGACCTGAAGTGGCTTACAGGGATATTTTCCGGTGGACTGCAGTATCTGAAGTCGACCAGCCAGGTAGACAATGCCGTGTATGTATGATGTTCGTGGTGTTGTTTAACCCCTTAAGGACCAAACTTCTGGAATAAAAGAGAATCATGACATGTCACATATGTCATGTGTCCTTAAGGGGCTAAAATTGACCACAGGATGAGATGACACAATATTCATGACATTAATAACACTTAAGATATGATTGTTGTCGGAGCTTTGGGGGGAGGGGGCCTGTTTACGTAAAAAGCCAGTTTACGGGGGTGGCGGAGCTTGCCTGCAGAGCAAAGCAGATGTGCCTGCTAAGAGCTCCTGAGCCTGAAGGCAAGATTTGGGTGTTAACGCCCGACCACCCAAGCGTACCAGCTGTGGACAGCGATAGTCCCAACCAGGAGGCGATGCTGCATCGGGGGGAAACCCGATATGAGACCCTCCGTGGTTGAATCAACCACATCGCAGCCTTCGGCCTACACGGGTGGGAGCCAAGGAGAGGCGGCCGCTCTCCCGGTTCTCTGGCTGAAGAGGGAGCACTCTCACATTGCTGCCCCCCCCGGACTGGTGGGGGATATCCCGGTCCCTGCCGAGCTGGACGACCACAGCCCTGGACAAAGCAGAGGTAGCGGTGACACCCTCGTGCAGAATAAGAGTGGCGACACCCAAGATGGCGGATGCGCCTAACTCCACAACACGCGGCAAGCAAATACTTGAAGCTAACCTAGATGAGCTGTTCACCAGGTTCTGGGCGAAGCTGGCGTCCAGAGAGCAACTGGCTGGCACAAACATACCTGCAAGGCAGCTGACACTCACCCGCACAGAGCCGGCACCACCGCGAGCTCCAGCGACACACAAGGTGAGCCACAACCAGCAGACACGTGGAGCCTACAGGCCGAAGCGACAGCAACTGCCAACAGCAGTGGCGAACCACAAACCCAACCCGGCGAACTCTAATCAACGTCCAAAGCACCCACAGACGACGCTGAGGAAGATAACAGAGAGAAAGCTGCACGCCGCTTCAACTCTGCAGACCACTCCTGCAAGTATGCTCACAGAAATCTCCAGCCCTAAGAGCAGATGCAGAGTGGTTGCTATCGGTGGCTCCCCTAAGAGGCGCCGGCGGCGGGACCAGCCACACAAGTGGCGACGGAGTGCCCGCTCCCTACCCAGCATTCACCCCCACAACACCGGATGGAAGCTGGAGCAATCTACCCATCAGGGAAGCGCCGACCCCCCCACTACGCAAACCTCTACCACCAAATGCCGGACGCCTGGCTCCTATACGCATGTATGGCTTTGACACCACAGGAGATAGTGGCTCACCGGGGCTACAGTGTGAGCCCAGAGGGGATCGGATGAGAGTGGCCATGAGACTGGAGTATGACAGGCATATCGCTGGACTTTCCCCATTATGCCTCCTAACGCACAAACTGCTCCCTGACTGCCGGCTAAGCATACAGTAACGACCATTAACCCTTTGCTGAGTGATTAATAAGCATTATTATAAGCGCTAGCTAAATCAATCTAATGTGGCATCCTAAGCATGTTTGCAACTCACTAGGTGGCTGTTGGTCTACCTGCATGTTAACACGCTAGAAAACACAAATCTATATACACCTTCTCACGCATTGATGTAATTAGAAGCTTGCAATATACCTGTTTGTACTACAATACTATGTGAGACTGTATGCCCCAACACGACGATCTTTAACCTACATACACAGTACATGTACCTTTAGTATGTTGCTAGCTAATGTTTTTCATGCCCACTAGCCTAACCACCCACAGCATAAAGTTTCTATGCATAGTTCTGTAAATTTAAGGATATCAATGTTCCAGCCTGTTTATAGCTTAACTATCGACGATACTGCATAAAAAACATACCTGCTACTACTGATGCTTGCATGTCATATATAACTAGATTGCCTTACTACGTCTAACTACGTTTAAAAATGTATAAAAAATGTGCTTTCATCTCACTGCCACATATGTATAAACCTGTGATATCACTGTGATTATATTCGCTGTTGTGGCAACATATAACACTTTGTCAAACCATGCACAAAAAAAAAAAAAAAGGCAGTTTACGTAGATCTTTGAATCCGCCATCATGGTGTTTGTGTCATACTGATGGAAGTTGTAGGGATATACTATGTCACACCTCATAAATCCAACATCCTCAAATCGGTCAAACCCATATCTGTGTTTATGCTCCTACTCACATAGATAACATAGTATATTTGAGATGTGCATGAAAAAAAAAAATCCCAAACACGCACACAAAGCGAGACAAAAGGTCTGAGTTTTGAGCCTTTTATTTGTACTTGCTTGCCCACGCTTACCAGCTGTCACTTGGTGGCTAAGCAAAGCTCATAACGGTTAACTGTTAATTTATGTGGGGCTATCAGTGAATGTGACTGTGCGCAAGTATATCAAGTTCACGGTCAGAATGCTAGGATCTAAATTATCCACCGGGTCCAGTTTTTTTCTTTAAAGTGTTTGAAAAAAAAAGTCACTCGAATGCTAAATTGCAGACAACTTTTGTGTAGTTCACTATACTCTGAATTTGCAAATCAAAATTTTAAATGAAAAGGGACACTGTAGGCACCCAGACCACTTCAGCTCATTGAAGTAGTCTGGGTGCAGTGTCCCTTTAGCACCTAGTGCTGCAATGTTAAACATTGCAGTTCCAGAGAACTGTTTACATTGCAGCTCTAAGTCTATGAGACCGCCACAAGAGGACTTCCGGAATCGAAATGAACCTTTGGTCTGTTATAGGACGCTGGATGTCCTCACGCTCTGCATGAGGACCTACAGCGTCAGATTTTCCTCATAGGAAAGAATTGATTAATGCTTTTGTATGGGGAAATCATAATGCGAGCGCGAACATTGCCGAAAATGTGCATTAGTTTGCACCTGCGGACAGCAGCGTGGGCTGAGCCAGACCCAGCACCATAGGACATCGGCACTGGATTCAGGTAAGTGACAGAAGGGGTTTTAACCCCTTTAGCCTCGCAGGAGGGGGGCTCCTTGGAAGCCTATAGTGTCAGGAAAATTGCTTTGTTTTCCGGGAACTATAGGATCCTTTAGTGAAAATATTTTTGGAAGTTATTTTTTAATCCTACTGCACTGAAATAATTCTAGAAGGCCTCTCATCCGCAGGCAACCAGGACACAGACTTATTCCTAATAGTAGCATGTTTCTGGTTATTTGATAGCAGGGCTGAAATCCCTAAGGTATATGAGAATATACCTGTATTATTATGTAGCCCAAAATAAAGAAAAAATTTTTTACTACATCGCTACTATGGCTGTGCCCCTGTCCATGTTATCTGATTTAATTGCCCTCATCAATATTAATAAAGAAGTTGATTGGAGATATGTTCAGGAAGAAAACATCTACCATATGGAAGTTGAACAAGTAAAACAAACAAACCGAGCATCAAAATGGTGTCAATTTCTCTTAGCTTAAAAACAAACATGTTTGAATTCACCTTGAATACCCACTTTGGTGAATAAAGTGGATTTCCAATTTAAGGCCAAAGTAGATGAATTAGAAAAATCTATGCTTTCAGTTTGGCTACTCTGGCCTTCAATTTGAAAAATCACTTCACTTTGAATTCTCACTTTAGTAAACCCTGAAAGTGTTAATAATAAACAATAATGGTTGTTTAGATAGGTATAAGCCGTTCAACGTACCTCGGCTAAGATAGCTAGGACTCCTATGGTGGTTGAAGTACATGCAAAAACCTGATAATCAAATATGCCCATAGGTCCTGCTGAATCTAAAAAGACACCGTAAGGAATGAAGAGCATGACTATGGATGTATATATCCCGTAAAGGCAGTAAAGGAAGACTCTCAGGCCACGATGCCTGTCTTGCTGTCCCACTTTGTAGAGTTCTGGGCGTTGAAGGCTTGTCTGGTTGTCCACGTCCTATTTAAGTAGACATAACATGTCAACATTATATGGATTAATCCGGCATAGTTGATCTATTAGCGTATAAAAATAAAGGAGTTTGAATTATCTAACTGAAATAAAAGCAAATAAAAAGTTACATATGAATGTATTTAATGGCTTTAGGATGAATTAGAATGTTGAGTCAGGATTGTAAAGGTATTGGAGCTACGATCAAGACTGTAGAGATCAGTGTGGAAGAACCTAACTGGCCGGCACAAAATTTCCGTATAGACCACACTCTTTACACGGAGGAATTATCATGCTGAATCAGACAAAGGGCCTTCCACCAATGGTTGCAAGAACAGAAGTGTCAGTAATGCTATTGTATGCTGCAGTAATTCAATGTTTCATTTGATAAAAATGAGGGTTCTAGCCTCAATCGTGAAGACCAGTCAGGGAACATTGGTATTATCATAATGCAATATATTTTGCAACACGGAACAATGGGTGATTGAGACATGAAAGTAATTGAAACAAGACAAGACAAGACTGGCAAACAGATAATTATCAGCAAGGGCCTTGTGGAAGTGGGGGAAATGACTCAAAACAAGTAATCGTTTAAAAGTATTTGATTCACAGTAACCATCAATTTCTAGGTGTAATAAGGATATAAAGCATTATAGGAATAAAGCAGAGCAAAATGAAAAAACTGATTAAATTAATATAAAAAGGGAGATGGGACAGGATACATAATTTAACTGGTTATTTGCTATGCCTGCCTCAAGTCATGGACTTTTACAGATAGCTGAGAGGATTGAAGACCAACGTTTATAGTTGGCACGATGTAGTCAGGCCTCAGGCCGAACCCAAGCCTTGATTTGATAAGCGTTCCGAACGATTAAATACAATTAGCAAAGTTTCCTAGTGATTTATTTACAAAAGAACCATTAATGTGTATGGGAACTTTTGTAGATCCATCATTTGGAAACATTTCTAAATGGAATCATTTGGAAAGGAAACTTATGAAATCAAGACCCTAAAGGCATCCTACAGACAGATGGTGGATTCATCACTCCAGAGGATTTTCCTTGCTTCAGAGTCCAAAAACAGTGTGCTTTGTCACACTACAGGTAACACTGGGTATTAGATATGGGCTTCTTAGGTTTGTTGACAGTTTAAGAGATTTTCCCATGTTGCTTACAGTTTTGAATAGGCTCTTTAAAGGAATGGATTTGTAGGTCGATATGAGATCATCTGTAACAAAAGCGCTCTATATCAAAATATAATGCCCCCCCCCACCCATGAAATTAGATTTGGTATTTTTGTTTATTCTTGTAAAAAAAAACAAAAAACGCAGTTTGTCAATACCATGCAAATAATGTAATTTAATTAAACAAACTTACATATGTATCAGAAAATAAGTGGTATCACAGGGATGGTATGTGGTCAATTCTACACGTGCCACAATGTTCGCGGTCTGATCAGAGTGGATGCCAAAACACTACTTTAATCCCATTGTACGAGTAGTCAAAAAGCAATTATGCTTAGCATGAGGCACTGTGTGCCATTCAAAAAAGTATCTGGTCAGCCTACTCTTGGTGTCAATCTCAGTGATATACCGGACATATACAGCTTTTCTCCACCAAAGGAAGACTCTAATGACTAGCAATTCTGTTCTTGAGCTTATTTAACCAAAAAGCCTCATAGTACATTACTCTAGCTATGGACACTGGTTACAAATGCAAATTATTTGTGTTAATACCTTGACAGTAGTATTGTAGTTTAAAAAGCATCACAGTTATTGTCAGACTCCAGTCTTGTGGATACACTGCCATTATTTAGACCTGTACAATCTCAAGTCCACTAACTTACGAAATGTCTTATATTAGTCTGCATCGATATGCTTTGCTCAGCTCTACCATCTTGATTGGGTGACTTTGTCTCCCAGTTCTTTAAGTAAAATTATGAAACCCATGATAAAAGGACAGAAGGTCATACTTGTAGTAATTAGTGCAACATTGTTTTAGTTACTGGTGTGTCGGAGTACTTGGAGGTCACGGATTTAATTTCTGAGATGGGAGATCCTGTATTTCTAGTCTACCTTGCTTAGGTCTAATATATTGTAGCGAAAGCCACTTCGCCACTGTGTTTTGGAGGGGGCTGCTTGCCCGCCTCTTACCCTGTGACTACGGTCCCTGGGCGATTTGGCCCTTTATGCACGGTATTTGGGCATACTGTGGGTTATTGGGCTGCCCCAGGATTATGGGCCCTCTCATCAGCCCATACGAAACTTAAACCCCATGGTGTTTGAACCGTGTTTGTGGCATCTGAGCGCTGTTTGCAGTGGCGTACACACAACCCATGGGGCCCCGGTGCGAAAACTGATCCGTGGCCCCCCCCCCGCGCTTACTCTGCGCGGGCTGGGGCCGCAACACATGGCGGCGGGCACCTGGTCCAGGGCTGCGACCCGTGCGACCGCGGTATGTACGCCAGTGCATGCATAAACACACACTTAAAGGACCACTACAGACACCCAGATCAAATCAGCTCAATGAAGTGGTCTGGGTGCCAGGTCTCTCTAGTTTTAACCCTGCAGCTGAAAACATAGCAGTTTCAGAGAAACTGCTATGCTTCACTGAGGGTTAATCCAGCCTCTAGTGGCTGTCTCATTGACAGCCGCTAGAGGATTTTCTGCGATTCTCACTGTGAAAATCACAGTGAGAAGACGCTGAACGTCCATAGGAAAGCATTGAGTAACGCTTTCCTATGGGCGGTTTGAATGCGCGCGTGGCTCTTGCCACTCATGTGCATTCGAAGCTGAGTGGCGGATCGGGATGGAGAGATCCCCAGCGCCAAGGGAGTCCGGCGCTGGAGAAAGGTAAGTGCTTTAGACACACACACACACACTCTCATGAACAGACGCACACATTTACTGACAGACACACACACTCACTAACACACACACACTCTCACTAACACACACACACTCTCACTAACACACACACACTCTCACTAACACACACACACTCTCACTAACACACACACACTCTCACTAACACACACACACTCTCACTAACACACACACACTCTCACTAACACACTCTCACTAACACACTCTCACTAACACACACTCTCACTCACACACTCTCACTCACACACTCTCACTCACACACTCTCACTCACACACTCTCACTCACACACTCTCACTCACACACTCTCACTCTCACACTCTCACTCTCACACTCTCACTCTCACACTCTCACTCTCACACACTCACACTCTCACACTCACACTCACACTCACACTCACACACTCACACACTCACACACTCACACACTCACACACTCACACACTCACACACTCACACACTCACACACTCACACTCTCACTAACACACACACTAACACACACACTAACACACACACTAACACACACACTAACACACACACACTAACACACACACTAACACACATACTAACACACACACTAACACACTCACACTCTCACTAACACACTCACATGTTTTTTTATTTTTTTAAATTTAATCCCCCCAGCCTCCTTACCTGTGGGAGAGCTGAGGGGATTCCCTGAGGTCCAGTGGTGTCACCCGGCTGGCGGGCGCGCGAGGGAGCACTGTCCCCTGAGTGCTCCCTCTTCAGCTCCCTCGCGCGCCGCGTACTGATACCGGAGCCGGAAGATGACGTCATCTTCCGGCTCCGGTTTCAGTGCGGCACGCGAGGGAGCTGAAGAGGGAGCACTCAGGGGGCAGTGCTCCCTCGTGCGCCCCCCTCGGGGGGCCCTGAGGTGGCCAGCTCCTGGGCCCCCAGCAGAAGAGGCTGGCCCTGTGGGTACATACCTGGGTCGCAGGGCGGCCGGGGCCCCTGGTGGGCCGGGCCCGGTCGCAGCCGCGACCCCTGCGACTCCGGTATGTACGCCACTGGCTGTTTGGATATGTTGAGCGCTCAGATCCAAGCCATCTGGGGATGGGTTGAATGTTGGGGTTCTGTTTAGTATAACAGGAGTTATGTATTTTTATGTCTTTTGGTGGTTGCTGGTAACATGTGCTTAATGGAGGCTGTGTTTGTCCCTGGAAATAATTAAATCAGCTTCTCCATTGTCTCCAGGATAGAGGATTCTGGGGAACTAGTTTGAGCTGGAAAAACCATGCTTCCAGAAGGTCAAATGCCCATTTGTACTAACTTTTGAACCCCTGGTCCAATTCGTATGATTTTTGAGTATGTTGTTCCCCCGAATGGATTGATTGTGAATATGTATTTTTATGCGAATGTGATGTATATTTTGGGAGTTATGAATGTTGTGTAAAAACTGTATTTTCCCTACCTATGATAATTGTATTTTCCTGTGTGTACAGATAATTAGTTTACAGGTAAAGGGGAGGGCTATGTGTGGGATGTAACTATTGTGTGATTGGTTAATGTACGTTACTGTGTGTGTCCCTCCCCTTCATGGGAGCACCTAATAAAAAGGGCTGCAAGCTAGCAGCCAGAGAGTTCCTGTTTTACCCTCAAAGCGATGTGTCGTCTCGTTCTTTGGGGGAATTGGATTGTAGGCTGACTACCAGGAGTGTAAGCGGATGGTATGCTTTTCCTGTTCAGCTGATTCCAGAGTTCGTGTGTTTCCAGTTCGGGAGTTGGAAGATTCGTACAGTTTGGAGTTCGGGAGAATTGGTTATTGCAGTAACTGCTGGTCTATGGAAAAGGGGCATATCGCCTAAACTGGGTTTTATCCTCTTGTAAGTGAAACGGTCCGTTACATATATCAATGCTGATTGTTTTGTGGTGGGTATGGGAGATGGCAGGGGACTTCCCAGAGTAGAGGCAATCCACTAAATGTGGAAGATAGGATTAGATATGGTTTAAGCCACAGCAGTCTTCGGTCACGATTAGAACATGTCTACCTGCATCAAAATCTAGCATATGCCGGAGGACAGACAATTTTAAATGCTTGGCATGTAAGCACTCAGAATTCTTGTTCTGCAAGTTTGTGTGATTGCACAAACCCCAGATTAGCGGATGTTACACCTAAGTGTTTCAGTTTCACAGAGGCAGTAAATTCTAAGCTTCATATTGTGAAATAGAAACACCCAGGTGTAACAACAGCTAAACTGTGATGTGTGCAGTCAGATAAACCTGTCCTATGAGATTTTATGATTGTGTTTGTTTACATATCTAGACAAAATAAACAATTCTGGTCATTCTAGAGCATATGGACCCGGGTTCCACCCCAAGCCAAAAATAATATAGAAAGAGTAAACACGTCCAGGGCAAACCTTTAAATCCACAGATCCTTTCTTATGGTGCCAACAAAAAAGGAGATGTTCTCAGGGCCTTTGAGAAAGGATTTAAAGGTTCGTGCTGGACATTTCTATTCTCGATTTTTTTACATGGCAGAATCCAAAATAACAGAACACAATCAATTCGGCAATTACTGCAAAACTCATTGACAATATGGATGTAAGTTCTTCTTGAAGTTAATTGTCATGGTCAATGAGAACTGGAAAGTTACTGGGTAAAAACTCCACAACTTTATGCATGGTATATTTTCTGAAATCTATTTTATTTTGCACATGACTTTCCTAAACTGCTATTTGACACTTTATTTGAGTTAGATCTGGGTATCTAAAACAGCCTACCATCATGACAGCTCATATATTTCTTTATATTAGCTTAGGTGAGTCTACCAATGACAGTATCATTCTAGTACATTATAAAGGATCTATAATATTTGCCAATAGGCATACATGTGGTCTTAGTGGAATAAAATGTGTTGTTTGAAAATAAATCATTATCTAAAATCCAGATATTAAAGGGACACTCCAGATCCCAATTTATTGCAGAGTCCTTCTCCATCAGCAGTCTAACCAGGCATATGACAGATTGTGGTATTTTCCTGAGAATAGACAATTTCTATACAGTACATTACATCAAATTGGTTAGGTGAGACCAGATCACAGGATCATTTGGAAGTCACAAAGGACATATACAGATTTTGCTTCAACCGTAACATCATGCTCAGAGCAGAGTACGTGCCAGGTACCTCCAACATCTCACCGTTTCTCCAGTCACTGGCAGGACAGCAGTGATTGGTAGCTGGACAAATCAGTCTTTTAACTCCTAGGGGATCCATTCAAAGTAGATCTCTTTGCGTCACAAAGCAACTTTGGACCTATTACAGTTGGCTCCCAGATCCAGACTGTGCGGCTGTAGACGCCTTTCTCCAAGAATGGCCATCTCGAGGGGCATACGCTTTACACCCATTTACAATGCGGTCAAGAGACCTCCATCACATCTGATCACAAGTGGTGTCTCTTCTTATCATCACACCATTTTGGCAGTATCAGGAAAGGTACCCGATATGTGGAACTTACGACTTCTTTGCAGGTGTCACGATTGGTCAACTACTCATCTCATATCTTCAGCTGCACAAACCAGTGTCCACTACAACACTGGCAAGATGGTTTAGTTGGATTCTAACATTAGTGGGTGGAAATCCTCTCTCCAGGGCTCATTCAGTTTGGGGTGCAGCTGCGACGCTTGCCTAGTTTTAATTGGTAAATACATACGTTTAGGAAGTGTTTTACATTGATTCAGGCCCTGGGGAGTCAGCACAGCTAAACGGACAAGGGCACATGTCTGAGTGTGGGGATGGTGCTAGTGATTGGCTGTATGTGTTTAGGGGAGTGGTTATGTGTTGGTAGTGGGGCAGGGATCATCTTACCTCAGTGCCTGTTTGGATTCTGGCCAGCAAACAACGTCTCTGCCTCTGCGCTCCTGTTTGTCCTGGGCCTGCACACTTTACCAGCTTGAGGGATGGATATTGAAGGTATCCTGTCTGCCCTCAGAGCTGCTGCTGCCCTGGATGGCGGTAGGCACTTAAGGGAGCAATATGCTCACCTCCAACCTGGCCTGGCCGCCGGTGTGGGTTCACCCCCCGCGGTCAGGCCTCTCCTGGGGTCTCCCACGCGGCTACAGCCCCTGTAGGCCGCAGGAGCACAGGCCGGTGCTCCCATCCACCTGCTCGGCTGAGCCCTGATCCCTCACCTCAGGCCCGGTATAGGAGCCGGAGCCCAGGCCCAAGGTGCCGCCAGGCCCGCGTGTCAGCTCCATCTGCTCCGTCTGACACGCGGCCTGCATCATCTGCCGCCCCCCGCGCACCCCCCGGCCGTGGACAGCGGGCCAGGGGGGTCAGAAGACCTGCTGAGCATCCTGGGGGGTCTGGGAGGCCTTTCCAGCCCCCACGTGGTCGGCGCACCGGCGGATCCAGAGCCAGGCCGGTGGTGGTGAGTGGGCCCCTCAGGGCCACGCGGGGCACGGCTGTGCTGCCATTGGGGGGTGGAGGGGGGTCCTCCCCGGGCTCTGATGGCTCCTCTGGGGATGAGGGTCGGCCGGGGGGGTCCCCCTCTCCTCCCCCGGGTTCTGTCGGCAATTCCTCCCTCCCTCCTCCCCCCCCTGTAGTGCCATCCCTTGTCCCCTCTCCCTCTGGGGTCCCCTCCAGCTCCCCTGTTATGCCATCCCTTTCCTCTCCCTCTGGAGCCCCCTTTCAATCTCTGCTTGCCTCCTCCTCCCCTGTTTATGCTGGGCTGGGCCCCCTTCCTCTATCTGCTCCCCCTCCTGGCTCTCTGTCTCCCTTCCTCCTCCTCCCCTCCCTCCTGTCCCTATTCCTGGTCCCTATGCCCCCCCTGGGTACTCACCTCGGCTGCCCTCCTCTGCGGGGTGTGAGCTTACCTCCTCTCCGCTGCTCTTCACACAGGATCTGGCTGCTGTGTCTGCAGTTCCTGGGACCGTCCAGTAGATGGCGCCTGTTGCTGCTGCAAGGCTGAGCAGTGCTGAAAATGAAGTTAACTCTGTCCAGCCTGGATCATCTTCATGTCCTTTGCCGCGGGAGGTTCCTCGGGCATCGGCTGGTGAGTTTACAAATTTTTCTTCCTTTCAATCTGGGGGTCCTTCGCTGGGGGGGTTTCTGTCAGGGCTTAGGGGTTTTCTTGATCAGTGGGAGCAGGGTGCGCAAGCAGGTAGGGTCCCCCTATTAGATGGTCAGCTTCGGTCAGTGTGGTCCTCAGCGTTGCAGTCACAAGGGGTTCTGGCGGTTCCTGAGGTCACGGGGTCCCCCTCTTCCGGGGTGGGTGGCCAAGCAGGCACCCCTACTATGTCATCGGATGCCTCTGTGCCGGTGGTTGCTGGCGTCGGGTGTCCTTTCGGGTGTTGCGGACGTTGCGCGTCGGTCCACCTATATGTGTTGGTCAGGGCCCTTGGGTGTGCACCTGAAACAGGAAGTTCGGGAAAAAATTTGGAGGGGTGAATTTGTTGAGATTTTTTCCCTCCTTCCAATGGAGGAAGCTCCTCCTTTACCGGAAAAGGACGGGAAGGAATCCGACAAAGACAAGGAGAAGTACCGGTACCGGAAGATTCCTAAGACTTTCGGGAATTGGATTCGTGCATTTGCGATCCTGGCCAGCGTGATTGGGGAAAGGGCTCCGCAGAAGTGCTCGGCATTGTTCTGCTACCAGGATACCATTTGGAACGCTTGTCGTACCTATGGCGGTCTGGGGTGGTGGAAATATGACGAGCAATTCCGTCAACGGTTAGCGGTGCGCCCCTCCATTTCGTGGGACCAGATGGACATTGGCCTCTGGCTCTCCATTATGACCCGCCCAGCCCCCCAGCAAGGTGGGTTCTCGGGGGGGGCGGTGGGGGGGGGTCCTCCTCCTCACCGGCCGCACATCAGAGGCCAGGATGTTGTTGGAAATTCAACGCCAGTCACTGCAAATGGGGGACATCCTGCCGATTCAAGCATGAATGTTCCACCTGCGGGGGAGCCCATCCCGTCTCCCGCTGCTTCAAGCGGGGCAAAGTGGGCGAGAAAGGGGATTTGGGGTCAAAGGGCGACGACGCCGGTGGTCATAAGCACGATGCGCCCTTGGCTCGCCAGTTATAGGAATCGTCGTGCTGCCGACATCCTGCTGGATGGGTTTGAGCATGGGTTTTGGATTCCTTTCACTTGTCGTCCCCCTTCCCCTCGTGTACGGAACCTTCGGTCGGTCCGGGAATTCCCATGGGTGGTTCGGGAAAAACTGAGTAAGGAGGTGTCATTGGGTCGTATGGCTGGTCCCTTTAGGGACCCCCCCTCCCAGAATTGCGGGTCTCCCCCTTGGGTGTGGTGCCCAAAAAGGAGCACGGGAAATACCGGCTGATTCACCATTTATCGTACCCCAGGGGGGTTCGGTGAATGATGACATCTCTTCGGAACTCTGCCGAGTGTCTTATGCGTCCTTTGATGCGGCGGACGCCATGGTCAGGGCCGCGGGCCCTGGGGCCTTGTTGGCCAAGGCTGACATGGAATCGGCCTTCTGTCTGCTGCCGGTGCACCCGGCTTGTCACCATCTTCTGGGCTGTGTTTTTGAAGACCGGTATTACGTGGATATGTGCCTCCCTATGGGTTGTTCCATATCCTGCTTTTACTTTGAATGCTTCAGCACATTCTTGGACTGGGTGGTGAGGAAGGAGGCTGGGATAGGCTCCTTGCTACACTACCTCGATGATTTCCTTTGTGTGGGTCCCGCCGATTCGCCAGCCTGTGCAATGCTGCTGCGGGTTCTGAGTGAGGTGTTCCATCGGTTTGGGGTCCCGTTGGCTCACGACAAGACGGTGGGCCCGGTCACTTGTATCAGTTTTCTGGGCATTGAGATTGACTCTCTGGTGGGGGAATGCCGCTTGCCTTTGGATAAGGTTCAAGGCTTACGGCGCGAGGTGGCCGTGGCCGTCGGGCGGCGCAAGATTCAGCTTCGCTGCCTGCAGTCGCTCCTGGGGAAGCTGAATTTTGCCTGTAGGATCATGCCCATGGAGCGGGTCTTTAACCGGCGGCTGGCTGCTGCGACGGCTGGGGTATCCGGGCCTCGCCATTTTATTCGGCTTACTCGGCCGCTGCGGGACGATTTGGCGGTTTGGGACTCCTTCTTGGCTAGGTACAATGGTCGGTCCTACTGGCAAAAGCCGGAGGTTTCTAACGCCGACCTCCACCTATTTACAGACGCGGCTGGCTCGGTGGGGTTTGGGGCCATTCTGGGCTCTAGTTGGTGTGCGGCCGTGTGGCCGGACAATTGGCGTGTCTCTGGGCTCATGAAGAATCTGGCCTTTCTGGAGCTTTTCCCCATTTTGGTGGCAATGGAGGTCTGGGGGTCACATTTGCAGGATCAAAGGGTAGTGTTTCACTGTGACAATTTGCGGGTTGTTCAGGCCATTAATCGGCTGACAGCCTCCTCCCCTCCGGTGGTTCGCTTGCTTAGGCGGTTGGTTCTCCGATGTTTGTGTCTAAATGTGTATTGTAGGGCAGAGCATATACCGAGAGTTCACAATGTGATGGCGGATGCTCTCTCTCGTTTACAGTGGTCAGAGTTTCGGGCTGTCGCCCCGCAGGCGGATCCGGAGGGGACGCCTTGCCCGGCGGACATCTGGTCGCTTGGTCAGGCAGAGTGATGGAATGGGTCCGTGGATCAGTTTCCAAGGCCACCTGGAATCGCTACGGTAAAGTGTGGGGTGAATGGGAGCAATGGGAGTTGGATTCAGGTGTTTTTTGTTCCCCAACCGAGCGTCTTGGGGGGCTACTGCAGCTCTTGGACCGCTGGGAATTCGAAGGTAAGTCTCCCTCTGCAACCTCCGCACGTTTCTCCGGTCTTAGCTTTCTATTTAAGCTGCGCGGGTGGGAAGATTCGACTAAAGCGTTTGTTGTGTGCCAGGCACTTAAGGGACTGCGACGCCGAGCGGCGTCGGTTGACGGACGGAGGCCGGTTTCTGCGGTGCTTTTGTCAAGACTCTATGGGGTGCTCCCGCAGATCTGTTACTCAGTGTTTGAGGCCCGGCTGTTTAAGTTGGCTTATTCGCTGGCATTCTTTGGGGCCATGCGCATTGGGGAACTGGTGAGCCCTAGTAGGCGCAGCTGTGGGGGGGTGTTGTTTGCCAACGTTCAGTGCGAGCCGGGGCGGATTGCATTTCTGATACGACGGTCGAAAACTGATGTCCTTGGTAGGGGTAAAGGGGTGCGGTTGGGGGCTGTCCCTGGTTTAGATATTTGCCCGGTTGCTTCCTTTCAGGAATTCTGCCAGTTGCGCCCGGTTTCTTCAGGCCCCCTTTTGGTTCATGAGGATGGGAGTTTTCTGTCCCATTTTCAATTTATTAGGGTTTTTCGTTCTGGATTGGAGGTATTGGGGATTGACAGTAAGGAGTTTGGGGGGCATTCATTTAGGATTGGCGCTGCCACTGAAGCTTCTAGGCTGGGAATGTCGGCGCAAGCGGTTCAGAGTATTGGGAGGTGGGCATCTGGGCATTTTGTCTCATATGTTCGTCCTTCCCGCCTCCTAAATTGATGTTTTCTCCTTAGGTGGGAGTCCCCCCAGGGTCTGGGTGATCGGACACTCGTATGTCTTCTGGGCCAGACGGCGGGTGGCTGTCCGTCCGGGAGGTGAGCTGCTTGGTTTCACGCCTTCTGAAGCGGAGGTTCGCTGGTTTGGGAATAGAGGTATGAAGTGGGTCCGGCTCCTCCCTGAGCTGGTTCAGCTTTCCCGGCTTTTGGGTCCACCTAGTGTTCTTGTGATTCACCTGGGGGGTAATGATCTCGGGACGATGCCTATTTGGGGGTTGGGGAACGCAATTAAGAGGGATTTAGCGCGGGTATTGGTTTTGTTCCCGGACGTTCGACTGGTCTGGTCGGAGGTCATTTCACGAAACTACTGGCAGCGGGCCCATAATCAACGGGCGATGGACCGTTGTCGGGTTAAATTGAACCGGAGGGTCTCTAAGTTCGTGTTAGGGGGGTCTCAACCTCCCCTGCTCTGTAAGGTAAACTTTCAAGTTACCGAATTGGACGTGCCCACCGAGCTAAGAGCCGGCTGGTGGTTAGAGCATTTAAGATGATGGGAATTTGGTTTGGACGAGGGGGGAGGCGAGACACCAGTGGGTAAAGTTTTGGTGCATAGGCACCTGGTTAAGTTCGTTGGCAAGGACGGTTATTTAAGTTGAAGGCTGTAGGGCAATAAGTGTTAATTTATATGTTAATTATGGTATTTATATATATATATTTATGTGTTTATTTATATTTGAATTAAAGGAAAAGAATAAAATTTGGATGTGTCCTACAGCTGTAAGTTTTAATAAATGCTGTGGCCTGTTTCATCCAATATGCATTGTCTGTCGTTATTTGGGGGATAAGTGGGTAGTCTCTTTCTTTTAGTCGCACCACATTCCCCGCTGCGTACATACAAGTTTGATTATTATATTGCATAAATTAGAGTATGTTTTCATATTGGGAATTCAGAAACCTTTCACATATTTCTCTTTTGTTTCAGTGCGATCTTCATTCTCGTCTGGTTGAGGAACGAGTCTACTTTGATCTTGGTTATACAACCTGTTTTCTAGTTTCTATGGTCATATTCTATTGTTGTCAGTTAAATTTTGTTATAAAAGACAGAAATAGTATAGTTAAGAAACATATACCAGTGAGGGCACCACTATCACAAATGTGTAAAATATACAAATATACCGTAGTTGTTATAGGTTTATTTTATTATCTTGTTTTGTACCAAAGACGAGAAGGTGCTTATATTGACAGAGCCTTTTATGTTCTTATTTTGATTAGCTACGGTTTTGATTGATCTGTGCTTCTTTAGCAGTACAGTAAGTTATGCAAAATATTCACCTTGTCATTACTAAAATTAATATTATAGATACGCTACTTTAGCAGAATCTACAATTTAAAAAAAAATACAATAATTTTTTTTTTGAGATTTTGGATCGAAAATCATGCCAATAATTATTAATTGTAATAAAACAGATTCAAATAACCAGCTTTAAAAAGAATATATAATTTAATATAATCAGATAGGCAGAATTCTTCTGATACATTCAGTTCAGCGGAATCGGACCCAATGAGTGTCCATAATGATATTGAAGGTGACACATCCAGTATGAATAGAATTATCTAGAATAATGCATCATTTTTACAGTGTATCTAGAATCTAGAGGAATAATATAGATAATGCCTCCGTAACATTCTGGTAATTATAAAATCACAATCAATCGCAGTTATATTAATTGTTTATATACCGCCCGAAAATACACAACTCTAGATTAATCAGCCGCAACTTATTACACTTCATCGGTTTAGAGATTTTGTTTCTCAGTTTATGTTATCCTTTTTAACGGTATTTGGGAGCAGAAAAACTTGTATGCGGCTGAGAAATTCTGCTTTAAAAATATCAAGCATATTTAAATGTAAATGGGATAGGATTCTTATGATATCTGGAAGTATGAAAGCGGTTAAACCAGAGAGTAACAGTCCTTTTTATTACATTTTTAGAATGTTATGTTTACATTGTTTTGTGAGAATGATAAAACAAGTTGGCGATGCATCTTCCTAGTCCATATTATGTTCATTAGAGTTTTGTATAAAAGATGGTTATTCATCATGAAGAGTTAATTTAGTCTTTTAAAAAAAAATCCACCACTTACCTTGTCCATGATTCCAATGTAAATTGCAGGGAAAAAAGTGTACAGGATGGCATTAAATACAAGGTACCAGGTCTCAAATGTCAACTGTAAGAAAAAGAAAATATATATTCAGAAGAAGTATTTTAGAATGGACTACTGTTGCTGTAAAATTATGTAAGATATGATGTTGTAAACTGTATTAAAGGGTTTATGTCATATAGTTGAAGTGGTCATGGTGCTTTGAAGTGGTGACTTGGCCCCCCTCTGTACTGCTCACCTTGAGTCCACCCTCTGACATCGCTCCCCTTCCATCGTGGAGGAACGCCATCAGTGGAGGAACATTAGAATGCCCGAGGGGTGGGGGAATAAACTCTTTAAATACTGTTTTTGGTTGGAGCAATCCTTCAAAATGATAATGTTGCTCAAAGATAAAGCATAAAAAATAATTAAAATAATATAAAAGCCCATGCCTTATATTGTAATTGGGTATACTACTGGGAAATAGGAACAATGTATGCTTAGTCTTATATTTGGTGGATGTTAGCAGCAAACAGTGTGTGGTGGGTGGTGTTGGGCATAAACTAAACCTACCAGAGTAGAAAATCCATTGAAGAACCCAAACCAGTAATTGTTAACTAGGCTGGCTAATGTCTTGTAGTTGTAATAACACAAATACTTTGACAAGCGGATGTATGACAAACGTCCATGTAGGAAGAGTAGTCGCTTGAGAAAGGAGAATTGTCCTATGGCGTAATCACTGGCAAGAACAGCTTGTAGACCTTCCTTTCCGTAGATTCCAATCCCAATGTGGGCAGCTATGAAAAAAAAAAAAAACACACATGGTGAGACTCCTGAATCCATATTTACCTATACTGTGGATAGGAGGGCAATGGAGGAGAGTCAATGATAAAGAAATCAAAAGTATTCAAGGTTTATTCAATTAAGACTGTAAATAAAGATTGCAGAGTTGTCAAAGGTTAGAATTTGATACTTCCGTCCCCTGTTACCTCTACCTGCCACTTCCACCTCTGTCCAACAAATTCTAACTTGAATATAGTCTACTTTGACAGCAATAGTGTTATTTATTGCCTTGCATTTTTCTGCCAAATTTATTACCTCCCTCTCCCCACAGCTACCTTGATCAGGAGATCCATATCAGAGTGCCACAGGGATATATTTTGATTGCCATTTCTTTGGATATTATGTGTTTGAAAATGCCATACCTTTCACACCTTGTCAACGGTTAACTTCTGGTTTTCTTTTTTCCTTTTGTCATAGCACTCATGGCCAATTTTATTCTTTGTATTCAACATATGCACATATAGCCAAGTTGATACATCTCGGTTTTCCATGGTGCAGTTCTGTCCACAATCATGTATGTTTATTGTGCTTATTTGATGCTATGCTCTAGCCCAGGGATAGGCAACCTTTGGCACTGCAGATGTTCTGGACTACACCTCCCATGATGCTTTGCCAGCATTATGACTGTAAGAGCATTGTGGGAGATGTAGTCCACAACATCTGGAGTGCCAAAGAGTGCCCTGCTCTGCCCTAACCTGAAATTACACAAGTTGTAATTGAAAGGATGGAACATAAGAGACGTTGGTTTATTTCCCTCCACACGTCCAGAGCATCAGCAAAAGTTCCTTATACAATTATCTCAATACGAGGAAGTATTATTTTACAAAACATCGCCAAGGAAATAAGTCGATAATCTTCCTGCTGCAAGTGTCTCAGTAGACCAGTTTATTCAGTATTTCTATTGTTTCTCACTGACGTAGCAGTAGAAAAAAATGGTGTTCTAACAAGGGCAATGTAGTAGATACTTCTTGACCACTTTTATTACCAAATCTGCATATGCTTTATCTGTGAAAAAACTGGTAATTTAATCCTCAAGCAAGATCTTTGAGTGGGATCTGCTGTGTGATGTATCCCAAAGTATTGCAGGACAGAGTTGCTATCTGGATCTGGTAAAGGTCCTTCATTTGTGCTGTGTCCACGGTGAGCAAACCCCAGGACACTGCTCTTGATTTTACACCATGATAACCAAAAAAAAAAAAAAAAGTGTAGTAGATCAAGCAATTTTGGGGAGGGAGATAATATCAACAGCATACTCAGAAGTTTTATAGGCAATTCGCACTACAGCGAAGCCCTCAATTCCAGGGTGTTTTAATATAAGGTAGGTAAGGGTTCTAAAGATATGGCAGAGAGGTAAAGTGATTTCATATATATTTATTTGCAAAGTAGAAGTTGGGAAGGACATGCTCCTTGAATAAGAATCTGGATTTATAACTGGGAATCCAATGCCTCCACTGTCCTTCTGAAGTCTTCTGGAAATCACCGGTTATACAGCAGCGCAAACAAAGAAAAGCAATTTCACTATGTAGTATTCCATCTCAAAATTTTGAGTTCAACTTAAAATCCTATTCTCCAAGGGAGAAGATTCTGGATCATCAAAGCAATACACAAAAACACGTCCCATGTTCCTGCATGAGGTCTTGCAAAGATTGCAGGACCAAAGTTTGACACTAAATACTCCTCATAGAGATGAATTGAGTCAATGCATCTCCACGAATAGACGCTGACTGGCGCAGCGCGGCAATTGCCGAGCACCCACACTTTCATCCCACAGTACTTCTCTATGGAGAAGCATTGGACTGGCTGAGATCACAGGGATGTACTCACACATGTAATGATACATACATACATTTGAGGGGGAGTGGGGCTTGGCTTAGCTTTGGCAACAGAAAGACTAAATTTACAGGTTCTCAAAAACAATGCTGGACATCACTTCATATAAATGGAAAATGATGTGGCATTTTTGTGGGGAGGTTTTGTGCACAAAACTTGTATATTCTTACTTACTTTTTATCATGTTAACATCATTCCCTCCATCACCTATACAGAGCGTGATGACCTTCATATATTCCTTTACTAGCTGAACAATGGTAGCCTTCTGATTTGGTGTTACCCTGGAACAGATGACAGATTGGAATTGATGTGAGAGCTCCACCAGGGCTCTTGCCTTCATATTAGAATGACTTTTCCCAGCCTTCCTTCTCATGACCAAAGTCAGCTTCTCCCATAAAGATTTCTTGGGATCCTCTTCATTAGAATCCAACAAATCACTCTAAAAAAAAAAAAAAAAAAAAAAAAAAAATTCTATTCATACATACAATTATTAGTTTAATGTCATTGTAACTTAAATTAAAATATTGAGTGCTGTATGTATTACTACAGAAATCATATTGAGAACGTCTTTTTGCTGTACTAAAAATTACATAAGTGGTCCAATAGTACCGATGAACGGCAAGTTGTCTCTGGGTGCAAATGGTCTATTTACATGACTTGTTGTTACTCAAGTATCTCCTATGGATCTGCTTCTTTTAGAATGGGTAGCTTGCAATGTTAAAATGACGACTGAAGATGCCAAATGTAGGTTAAGAGGTAGATGCATAATGTCTTACAGGTTGCAAGGAGCCTTGGTGAACTAGGAAACAGGTTTATTAACCATTGTAAAGTAGTCATCTCTGGATTAGTCACTCAGTTTAGGCTGGTGTCTTGAATTACACACAAAGATTCTCAATGTTTTATCTAAGATTCCTTTGATAGGAGACAAGGTTTTAGTTGCACAGAACAGTTGTCAGGCTTCAAATGTTGCCATTTCTGCTTATGGTATAAGGTCATTTTTCAATGTTCTGTTTAACGATTTTAAGCTTGTTTATGGTCATTTGAGGATGGAGGGAGGAGCAAATCTTTGAAGTGCTGACATGGCTCAGAAAACAAAAAGAAGATACAAAATTCACAAAACGGAGTTCATAACATTTCTGGATAGTAATATCTTACCATGTTTTGTTTCTATGTCAAACCAATTAGAAGAAGTAGTATGACAAACGTTGGGCTCTTGATAGCGCTTGAAGACTGCCCAGTCCTTTAGCTCATTGATTTTATGGAATTACTACTTCCGCATTATAGTATTATATGTCAAAAAACATTCATTAAACAACACATACACCAGGGACTTGAATGCATTTGTTGATGTTTTTAATCAATCACCCAGTCAGGTAAGTGTCACGGAGTATAACACTAACACACAGGATAGCGAGGAATTGACAACGGAAATATAAACTCTAAGGTCTTAC
Organism: Pelobates fuscus; assembly: GCF_036172605.1. Classification (NCBI taxonomy): domain Eukaryota; kingdom Metazoa; phylum Chordata; class Amphibia; order Anura; family Pelobatidae; genus Pelobates; species Pelobates fuscus. The sequence continues at coordinate 350,030,142 of NC_086321.1, forward strand.
CGGGCCTTAGAGTGGATGGACTAAACGTTAGCTATAGACGTAAAGATTAGTCGAAATACAAGCCAAGGTCTGGGTAACGGAGAGACAGCAAAATGAGAACTAGTCAGAGTCAGGTACATGGTAATAATCAGATGGGCAAACAAGACAGGCAAGAGTTAAAGAGAAACTCAGAATCAGGAAGTAAAGCCAAGGTCAATACCAAAATACAATAACACAAGGAATGCACTAAAGGTTACTGGGAACAGAAACCGCAATAGGGCACAGAATCTAGGGCCAGGACAGTTTAAATAAGTCTTTGTTTAATTTGATTGGTCCACATCATGCCTGCGCCCCAAAACTTATGTGAATGGGGGCGCCGGAATGACGTGGGCAAATGGGAGCCAACAGCAAGGATAGGCTCCCATTTCCCCTTTAAGAACATGCTCGCAATGCAAGCAGCATTCCCAATACTGTACAGGTGACGCGCCAATTAGTCTGTTCGGCGTGCGTAGCTCGCCAGGAGTGTTCGAGACGCACCTGGCTCGTCTGGAGGCAGTTGTGCTCAAGACAAAAGCGGCTTGATCGAAGGACCCCTGTCGGCACGCGGACTGAGTAAATACCATTAGAGTAAGTATTTGAGAAGACAAATGAGTCAGTGGAATAGAATGTGTACTGTGATTTAAAGTGAAGTTCTTCTGGTGGATCATATATTTCTCTTAAAATATACCGTATGTTGTTTCATTGCTGATAAGACTATTACTAGATTTTTCTTACCAAGTCCTCTCCAGTAAGGACCAATGCGCTCTTGCCAGATGTTCCATCAGTATTCAGGACATTTCTCCACTTTCCATGACCATTTGAATTATTTTCCAACATATTATCCAGCTTTTGTCTAAGAGAGAAATATGAATCGATTATTAATTATGTGTCAAATGGGAAGAGTGAGTTATATTTTAGTGTTTTATACAAGAGTTCTGAGGGGCTCTCTTTGGCTGGGGCCTTATGTGGGATCCTGAAATGCCCAGCGTCTCATTGTTGCACTTTTTCATGTTGGCTCCAAATTTTCAAGAATATTTTGAATTAAAAAAAAAATTCCATCTCCAATTAAATAATTTTTGACAATGCACTATATTCAGAGTTAATTATACAGCATCGTGTGGGGGTATTACTGTGATGGCAGGGTTTTTATGCAGTGTTAATTTTGTCGAATAACAATTTTAGTCAAGTCAACTATTCAGGTGACTAAAATATGACTAAAACTAAAATGTCTTAAGTCAAAAGACTGACTAAAACTATATTGAAATTTGCCCCCCAAATTAACACTGTTTTCATGTAATGGGTGCAGGGCTAATACAGCAAAATGTGAGGTTAATATAAGTTTAGATTTTGTAAATCTAGGTCTAGATCAGCAGATTGCCATGTAAATGTGCCCAATACACGACTGTGTTGGTTGGAATACCTAATAGGTTAACCTAACTTTTTTTTAGTGGTAACAGACAGTTACATAGTAACATGCAGAACATCCACCAATTTATCACTTTGCAATAAACGGTCACATCATGTTGAATAGGACGTTGGAGAAAGGATAGAATTAGGACGGGGGGCTAAAGCAAATAAGGACCCAAAAAAAGATTAAGCAGTTTCTATTTCCAGGAGTAAAACAATGTCTATGGTATAATCAAACTCATTGCCCTCACAAGAGGGACAGCATGCAAGCTATAAGTGGGGGGAAAAAACAGCACATAAGAATAGAGATTTAGTATTTTGCCAACAGACTGCATGTCTTGCTTGGTCTGGTTAGATAATCATCTTGTGTGCATAGGTGACCAGTGAGAGGAACCCCAACACTCTTCCTGCACTGATGTTTTGGAATACCTGGCCAATTCTAAAAAGAAAGAGAACCACATGGAAGAAAGGTTTGGGGAAGTATACTCTGCTAAGACTAGAGGTGACCACACCAATATGTCTGAAGGTACATGATCACAAACAGTGGTTGATCGTCTTTTCACACGTCAGAGCACTCCGTGGTCATCATAGAATCCAAAAAGGCATCACAAATTTCCTTGACTTGGCATTAAAATGTGGTTTTCCATTCATGGCTCTCCTTAATTCGAACATTGATTAATGGGGACTAGTTGAAGGACTCATCAACTGAGATTTTGCCTTTTCATGGTGCTTTCACATGCTCTTTTTTTGGCTTGTGTGCATTTTCTTACGGGCTCACTAGGTCTTTAGGGCAATCCACATGTATCACTGTGCTTCATTCGTTATCAGCCATACCTCACTGTTAAGGACCAAAGAAGGCAGAAATGATTGCTTGGGGTAGTAGATCTCTAGCATAAAAGAAACATTTAAATTCCAGACTACTCATGTGGATGGGGTCTGTCTAATATGCCATTGCATATTTACTAAAACATCATATCAGAACACAACAGTTGCCCTTATTGCAATAACCATTATAGAATCCTATAAATCATATTTATGTTGCCATACCGTATATCACTGTACTCAAATATCTCCATGTCACTTGTGAGCAGGTTACAAGAATATCCTATGTTTACTGCGGTCTCTGCAAGAAGATATGCGTAATGTTTATACAACTCAATTGTTTTCATCATTATATTTATTGAACTCACAGAATAAATAGTGAGTTTTTTTTTAATATTTATTTACTGTGCTAGAACGATAAATGACAATCAGCAAATGTAGAAATCTGCACGGACAACAACTGAGTTGCACAATTTGGTATGGGGCCATTTGCACTTTAGTGCAGAAATCTTACAAGATACCCCTCTTGTGAGTCCTCTAGACCAGGGGTTCCCAACCCAGTCCTCAAGTACCCCTAATAGTCCAGGATTTAGGGGTTACCCTGTTGTTTCTAAAGTGCTTTAAAAAAAAAAAAAAAAAAAAATTCTAAAAACACCTTAAACTCAACTGGGTAATTCCTAAATCCTGGACTGTTAGGGGGTACTTGAAGACTGGGTTGGGAACCACTGCTCTAGACTCTTGTCCAAAGTAATATGAAATGAAAGCAAAGCAAGTAAAGAAATTCAAAGGAAATATATTAGCAGAGACATTAAAAGGAGATATACTAGCTCCAGTCCATGACATCTGGTGTGATAGACCTTCTAAATTTGAAGATACTGGATTATTTGTTCTTTGTAATATTATTGTATAATCAACATGCTTGATAATGACCAACCAACATTTTATAGTTAGAATAAGATTAAATCAAAAAGTTGGTATGTGAATTATTTATCCAAGATTCATTTAGATTTTGTACTCTATGTTTCTGATATCTTGTGTTTAAGACTTGTCTTTACCCGTATGTCTCACTTCCTCAAATCCAACTCTCTCCTCGACCCTCTTCAATCTGGCTCCCGCCCTCTCCACTCTACTGAGACTGTTCTTTTCAAAGTTACTAACAACCTAATCGCAGCTAAATCCAAAGGCCACTACTCCTTACTAATTCTTCTTGACTTCTCTGCTGCCTTTGACACCGTTGATCATGCTCTCCTTCTTCAAAAACTCTTCAATCACTCGGTCTCTGTGACACTGTCCTCTCTTGGTTTTCCTCCTATCTCTCCCAACGTTCATTCAGCGTCTCCTTTTCTAATGATACCTCCTCCCCTCGTCCTGTCTCGGTTGGAGTCCCCCAAGGCTCTGTCCTTGGTCCCTTTCTATTTTCTCTTTACACTGCCTCTTTTGGCAAACGCATTACCTTTTTTGGATTCCACTTACACCTGTACGCTGATGACACCCAGATATATCTCCCCTCCCCGGACCTCTAACCTGCCATCCTGCAGCGTGTCACTGCTTGCCTTTCTTCTATCTCTGACTGGATGTCCTCCCGCTTTCTGAAACTCAATCTCTCTAAAACTGAGCTCCTTGTCTTTCCTCCTCCTAATAGTGATCCTCCTCTTTCGCTCTCCCTTCAAGTTTGTGGTACCCACATCAGTCCATCCTTGCAAGCGCGCTGTCTTGGCGTCATACTTGATTCTGGCCTCACCTTTGAGCCTCACATCCAGTATGTTGCCAAATCCTGTAGATTCCATCTTAAAAATATAGCCTGCATCCGCCCCCTTCTTACGCAAGATGCTACCAAGGAGCTTGTCCAGGCTCTAGTAATCCTCTGCATGGATTATTGCAACCCTCTCCTAATTGGTCTTCCCAAAAGCCGTATTGCCCCACTGCAGTCTGTAATGAATGCTGCCGCCAGACTGATTTTCCTCTCTAGCCGGTCCTCTCACACCTCACCCCTTTGTCAGTCCTTACATTGGCTTCCTGTATCCTATAGGAGTCAATTGAAAGTGCTAACCCATACCGATAAAGCACTGAACAATTTATTTTTTATATTTCAGACGTGTACCTGCCGTATACATTTTTAGCTATTGCTACTGTGTTTCAGGCATTGGTACACTTATCATAAATATCTCCCAGATATCTCCTTCTCCTCTTTACCCTTAGGTCTCTTACACTGTCTTAATCTTCTCGATATTTTACTTCTTATAAGTTATAGATAAGGGAACAGAAATGATTAGCTTATGTATTCATGTCCTGTTATACTCCCCAATCCTTCCCTCCCAAATCTCCCCCCCCCAGCCCCAATTCTTAAATCCTATTGTGAGTTCCTGATTATTAATCTTACCTTTCCCTGCCTATCCTTGGAGAGAGAGCACACCTTATGCTTAGTGTAATACAATTGATTTTATAATTTTGTTTTGGGATCATATTCTTTTCCCCTCTCCTTTTTCCTCCCCTCTCTATAGCAGGAAGTATACCTTACAGACGTTAAGTGTTGAGTGAAGAGTACAGAAGAGAGGAGCATGATAATGTTACTTCTTGCCTTGGATTGTGATTATTTACAAAAACAAAAGAGGGCCAGCAAAAGAGAGAGCACACAGGAGAGACTTTTAACTCTAATGTCATAATTAGTTTCCATTTTATTTATCCATGTGCCCCAGTCTTCCATTTGGGTGTATCCATTTCCTAAGTTACCGGTATACCCTCTTTCCGTTTTTGCCTGCCATATCACTTGTGTTATTAATGCATGGGATATTCCGTTTTTCAATTTCGTGCTAGAAGTAATTTAGCTGCCGTAATAATATGTAATATTAACATTAATACTTTTTTTTGTCATTTTAGGCCAATTTAGGTTTAACAGGACCACTTCCGACTTAAAGACTAGTTTCATTTCCGTTATTTGATATATTGCATTGCTTACATCTTTCCAAAATGTATTTATAGGTACACATTGCCACCAAATGTGGATCAAATCGCCTTCACTGACATTACATTTCCAACACCTATCTGATGACTCAAGATTTATTTATTTATTTTTTAAACGTTTCGGTGTTCGGTACCATCTGTTCGAATTGTGTTTCCGTAAGGTTTAGGCAATGTATGTGTTTGTATAGTTTATTTAGATAACTTATCCAACTCTTCTTCTATATGTATTTGTAGCTCTTTTTCCCATTTATTGATCAATCCTATAGGTTCATCAGGTCTCCATCTATATAGAACTTTAGTGCATTTTGACAGTAAGTTTTCATTGTTCTTTAATTTGAGAAGGTGTACGAGATTTATCATTTTCTCCCCCTTATTTTTAAGGAGATATTCTGCCATAAAACCTTTGATAATCAAAAGTTTCCTTCGGGGGAATATTAAATTCCTCCATAACATGATTGAAGGACTTCATTTTGTGTTCCACTAATAGGTTTTAGTCTTCCAAGTGTCTATTTTTATATTCTCGAAGATTTCTGAAATGGTAGAAAATGGAAGCGCATCTATTATTCTATTTTAGAGTCCTATGTTAATTGTGAATTTATCCCACCAGCTCGTTAGTTCTTTAAGTATCTGTAATTTAGTTTGTGCCTCTTTAATAGATTTTCTGTTTAAGTCTAAGGCCCAAAATAGTGAGGATAGATTACCTACCCCAGTTTTAGCTTTTCAATTTGTGCCATGTTTCTTGATTTGCCGCATTGTTTAAGAGCAATATGTGGAATAGTCTACTGGCTAGATAACATTGCAACATTTCTGGACACCCCAGACCTCCATCTTGCCTTGACGTAGCCAAATTTTTCATTTTTAACCCTTGTTTTCTTACAAAATTACAGAAGGATGAATATAGTAAAGATAACCAGCCTTCTGGAAAGTTGAGAGGGATTATTCTCTATACATACAGCCATTTCGGTAAAATATATTATTTTTAGAATACGGAATCTACCAGACCAAGAAAAACCCAATCCCTTCCAGTCCCTTAGGTTTTTGTTGGTTTGTTTTAAAGGGAAACTCCAGTGTCAGGAAAACAATCCGTTTTCCTGGCACTGCAAGATCCCTCTCCCTCCCACCTCCCAACCCCTTCAGTAACTTACCTGAGGCAGCGACGATGTCCCACGTCGCTGCTTCTTCCTCCGCGCTGCTCCTCACTCTGATTGCGTCGGCTAGTGCCTGGGACATTAAACTACTCAGAGACCAAGTACCGGTGGGTTGTGTTAGCGCTCCCCATAGGAAAGCATTGAAAATGCATTTCAATGCTTTCCTGTAGAGAAATGAGCGACGCTGGAGGTCCTCACACAGCGTGATGACATCCAGCTACGCTTTAGCTGTTGACAAGGAAGTACCCTCCAGTAGCCTGTCTTTATTTTCAGGGAGCCAAATGTTTTGTACAAGAAAGATAGACTATTGTCCATATTTTTAGTGATGAATATTGATTTCTCTAGGTTCATTTTACTTTTGAGTATTTATTTATCTCCTTCAGTAACTCTGGGACCGATATTTTGGTTCTTCTAATGTTGTGGAATAATTTCCACAGGTTTTGGTGATAACATACATTCATCAAGTGCATAAAGATAAAAACACAATAGTTGATGACACAGTGGCGGATCCAGAGCCTGATCTCGGGAGGGGCACTTGTAGATTATTAAAGAAATAATCCAGGCACAATAACCACTACAGCTCAGTGTAGTAGTTATGGCGCCAGTAGTGCCAGGATCCCATCCCAGATTAAATAGTCAAACCGTTTAAGAACAGTTTGACAACTTACCTGGGGTCTGCTGGGATATAGGGCATAGGAGCAGTGGTATGTGTTAGGGGTGAAGTGTGTGTGAAAGGTGCAGTGTGTGTTAGTGGTGAAAAGCGTGTGCGAGTGCGTGAGGGCGGCAGTGTAGGTCAGGGTTGCAATGTGTGTGTTAGGGGGCAGTGTATGTGTGGGGCAGTGTGTGTGTCAGAGAGCTGCAGTGTGTGTGTGTATGGGGGGCAGTGTTTGTGGGGCAGTGTGTGCAGTGTGTGCATGGGGGCAGTGTTTGTGGGGCAGTGTGTGTAGTGTGTGCATGGGGGCAGTGTTTGTGGGGCAGTGTGTGTAGTGTGTTTGTGGGGCAGTGTGTGTAGTGTGTGTATGGGGGGCAGTGCTTGTGGGGCAGTGTGTGTAGTGTGTGTAGTGTGTGTATGGGGGCAGTGTTTGTGGGGCTGTGTGTGCAGTGTGTGTATGGGGGCAGTGTTTGTGGGGCTGTGTGTGCAGTGTGTGTATGGGGGCAGTGTTTGTGGGGCTGTGTGTGCAGTGTGTGTATGGGGGGCAGTGTGTGTAGTGTGTGTATGGGGCAGTGTATAGGGGGCAGTGTGTGTATGGGGGCAGTGTGTGTATGGGTGCAGTGTATAGGGGTAGTGTGTGTATGGGGGCAGTGTGTGTATGGGGGCAGTGTATGGGGGTAGTGTGTGTAGTGTGTGTATGGGGGCAGTGTTTGTGGGGCAGTGTGTGTAGTGTGTGTATGGGGGCAGTGTATGTGGGGCAGTGTGTGCATGGGGGCAGTGTGCATGGGGGCAGTGTGCATGGGGGCAGTGTTTGTGGGGGCAGTGTGTATGGGGCAGTGTATGGGGGTAATGTGTGTAGTGTGTATGGGGTAGTGTGTGTATGGGGGCAGTGTATAGGGGTAGTGTGTGTATGGGGGGTAGTGTGTGTATGGGGCAGTGTGTGTATGGGGGCAGTGTATAGGGGTAGTGTGTGTATGGGGGGGTAGTGTGTGTATGGGGGGCAGTGTGTGTATGGGGCAGTGTGTGTAGTGTGTGTATGGGTGCATTTTATGTGGGGCAGTGTGTGTATGGGGTAGTGTGTGTATGGGGGCAGTGTGTGTAGTGTGTGTATGGGGGCAGTGTGTGTATGGGGCAGTGTATACGGGGCAGTGTGTGCAGTGTGTGTATGGGGGGCAGTGTGTGTAGTGTGTGTATGGGGCAGTGTATAGGGGGCAGTGTGTGTATGGGGGCAGTGTGTGTATGGGGGCAGTGTGTGTATGGGGGCAGTGTGTGTAGTGTGTGTATGGGGCAGTGTATAGGGGCAGTGTGTGTATGGGGGCAGTGTGTGTATGGGGGCAGTGTGTGTATGGGGGGCAGTGTGTGTAGTGTGTGTATGGGGCAGTGTATAGGGGGCAGTGTGTGTATGGGGGCAGTGTGTGTATGGGGGCAGTGTGTGTATGGGGGCAGTGTGTGTATGGGGGCAGTGTGTGTATGGGGCAGTGTATAGGGGCAGTGTGTGTATGGGGGCAGTGTGTGTATGGGGGCAGTGTATAGGGTGTAGTGTGTGTATGGGGGTAGTGTGTGCAGTGTGTGTATGGGGGCAGTATTTGTGAGGCAGTGTATGGGGGGTAGTGTGGGCAGTGTGTGTATGGGGGCAGTGTATGGGGGGTATTGTGTGCAGTGTGTGTATGGGGGCAGTGTGTGTATGGGGGCAGTGTTTGTGGGGGGGGAAGGAGGGTAGGGAGGCTTTTTTAACAAAAAAAGATCAATTAAAATTAATGTACTTTATGTCCCCCCTCCCTTCTTACCTTTACTGGGATTCCCTGGTGGTCCGGTGGTGGTGAGGTGAACTCTAGCCCGCGCTCCAGGGCTAGAGTTCACTTTTGCGAGATTTGGAGCGTTACCGTGGTAACCGCGGCAACGCTCCGTGCTCACGAGAGGAGGACCCGGAGGAGCTGCAGGCTGAGCTCCTGGGTCCTCTCTCCCTCCCTGCCGGCTGTCAGCACAGTGCCTGCGGACCGGGGAGCAGGGCCGCCATCAGGGCGTTATGGTTGTCATGGGCCCGGCGGTCCTGGGGGGCCCAGACTGCTCAGGGAGTCCCGGGCCCCACATTTCATTTGTGCACATATAGATAGCGATTATCGCTATCTATATGTGCACCTCGGGCCCCGGCTACCTGTAAAATGCAGACGGGGACCAGCCAGCACCATCTTAACTCTCCAGCTGCTCCTGCCCGTAACTCTCGCGAGCTCCGCGGCCGGCAGAGCGTTGTCACGGGTTACCATGGCAACGCTCCGCGCGGCAAACAGCACAGCTCATGAGACTTACAGGCAGGACAGCGGCTGGCTACCTCTACCGGACCATCAGGGATGCGATCTCCCCCCTCCCTGGCCAGGTAAAAAGCAGGGAGGGGGGAATAAAATGTCAATGCAGCCAAAAAAGCTCCCCTCTCACCCCCACCCCCCTATGCAGCCCCCTATTGTACATACAGCCCCCACATTCACACACACTAAAACCACAACACACACACACTGCATACACACACTAAAACCACAACACACACACTGCATACACACACTGCATACACACACTAAAACCACAGCACACACACTGCATACACACTAAAACCACAACGCACACACACACACTGCATACACACACTAAAACCACAACGCACACACACACACTGCATACACACACTAAAACCACAACGCACACACACACACTGCATACACACACTAAAACCACAACACACACACACACACACACACTACATACACACACTAAAACCACAACACACACACACTGCATACACACACTAAAACCACAACACACACACACTGCATACACACACTAAAACAACAACACACACACTGCATACACACACTAAAACCACAACACACACACACTACATACACACACTAAAACCACAGCACGCACACTGCATACACACTAAAGCCACAACACACACACTGCATACACACACTAAAACCACAGCACGCACACACTGCATACACACACTAAAACCACAACACACACTGCATACACACACTAAAACCACAGCATACACACACTAAAACCACAGCACACACACACTGCATACACACACTAAAACCACAACACACACACTGCATACACACACTAAAACCACAACACACACACTGCATACACACACTAAAACCACAACACACACACTGCATACACACACTAAAACCACAACACACACACACTGCATACACACACTAAAACCACAACACACACACACACTGCATACACACACTAAAACCACAACACACACACACTGCATACACACACTAAAACCACAACACACACACACACACACTACATACACACACTAAAACCACAACACACACACACTGCATACACACACTAAAACCACAACACACACACACTGCATACACACACTAAAACAACAACACACACACTGCATACACACACTAAAACCACAACACACACACACTACATACACACACTAAAACCACAGCACGCACACTGCATACACACTAAAGCCACAACACACACACTGCATACACACACTAAAACCACAGCACGCACACACTGCATACACACACTAAAACCACAACACACACACACTGCATACACACACTAAAACCACAACACACACACTGCATACACACACTAAAACCACAACACACACACTGCATACACACACTAAAACCACAACACACACACACTGCATACACACACTAAAACCACAACACACACACACACTGCATACACACACTAAAACCACAACACACACACACACTGCATACACACACTAAAACCACAACACACACACACTGCATACACACACTAAAACCACAACACACACACTGCATACACACACTAAAACCACAGCACACACACACTGCATACACACACTAAAACCACAACACACACACACTGCATACACACACTAAAACCACAACACACACTGCATACACACACTAAAACCACAACACACACTGCATACACACACTAAAACCACAACACACACTGCATACACACACTAAAACCACAACACACACACACTGCATACACACACTAAAACCACAACACACACACACTGCATACACACACTAAAGCCACAACACACACACACTGCATACACACACTAAAGCCACAACACACACACTGCATACACACACTAAAACCACAGCACACACACACTGCATACACACACTAAAACCACAGCACACACACACTGCATACACACACTAAAACCACAGCACACACACACTAAAACCACAACACACACACACTAAAACCACAACACACACACACTAAAACCACAACACACACACACTAAAACCACAACACACACACTGCATACACACACTGCATACACACACTAAAACCACAGCACACACACACACTGCACACACACACTAAAACCACAGCACACACACACACTGCATACACACACAAAAACCACAGCATACACACACTGCATACACACACTAAAACCACAACACACACACACTGCATACACACACTAAAACCACAGCACACACTGCATACACACACTAAAACCACAACACACACACTGCATACACACACTAAAACCACAACACACACACTGCATACACACACTAAAACCACAAGACACACACACTGCATACAAACACTAAAACCACAAGACACACACACTGCATACAAACACTAAAACCACAACACACACAATAAAACCACAAGACACACACTGCATACAAACACTAAAACCACAACACACACAATAAAACCACAAGACACACACTGCATACACACACTAAAGCCACAACACACACACTGCATACACACACTAAAACCACAGCACACACACACACTGCATACACACACTAAAACCACAGCACACACACACTGCACACACACACACTGCATACACACACTAAAACCACAGCACACACACTGCATACACACACTAAAACCACAGCATACACACACTGCATACACACACTAAAACCACAACATACACACACTGCATACACACACTAAAACCACAACACACACACACTGCATACACACACTAAAACCACAACACACACACACTGCATACACACACTAAACCCACAACACACACACTGCATACACACACTAAACCCACAACACACACACACACTGCATACACACACTAAAACCACAGCACACACACACTGCATACACACACTGCATACACACACTAAAACCACAACACACACTGCATACACACACTAAAACCACAGCATACACACACTGCATACACACACTAAAACCACAGCATACACACACTGCATACACACACTAAAACCACAGCATACACACACTGCATACACACACTAAAACCACAGCATACACACACTGCATACACACACTAAAACCACAGCACATACACACTGCATACACACACTAAAACCACAGCACACACACTGCACACACACACACACACACACTGCATACACACACTAAAACCACAGCACACACACACTGCATACACACACTAAAACCACAACACACACACTTCATACACACACTAAAACCACAACACAAACACACTGCTTTCACCATACACACACTAAAACCACAACACAAACACACACTGTATTCACCATACACACACTAAAACCACAACACAAACACGCACTGCATTCACCATAAACACACTAAAACCACAACACAAACACACACTGCTTTCACCATACACACACTAAAACTACAACACACACACTGGATTCACCATACACACACTAAAACCACAACACAAACATGCACTGCATTCACCATACACACACTAGAACCACAACACAAACACGCACTGCATTCACCATACACACACAAAACCACAACACAAAATCTCTGCATTCACCACACAAACACACACTTTATCTAAAACACACAAAACTACATTCATTATACAAATGTGCAATCTGTATCCATTTTACACACCACACAGGCCATCCTTGTGGGTGGACTCAGAATGGGCCCTCGGGGGCGGGCCCAGGGGACCCACACTTTGAACTGTGTCAGGGGCCCCGAAATTTCTGAGGGGTCTCGAAAGCCTGTGGTGGCTTTACTGCCAAAGCTTGGGTCTGGTCTCTTTTTGTCAGCTAGTGTCGGCATGAGATGTAATAGTCTGTCCCAGGTCTATTTCTTCCACCCCCACTCTTGTATGTCGCTAGGAGGTTGTTCTCTCCCATGTCCCTCTCTCATCATAGGACACGAGGTCACACATTTAGGCTGGAAGAAAGGAGATTTCATCTAAGGCAAAGAAAAGGGTTTTTTTTACAGTAAGCGCAATAAGGATATGGAATTCTCTGCCTGAAGAGGTGGTTTTATCAGAGTCCATACAGATGTTTAAACTGCAATTGGATAAATACTTGCAAAAACATAACATACAGGGATATAACTTCTTATTAGTGGGGTAATAGCCGCTTGATCCAAGGAGACATCTGACTGCTATTTTGGGGTCAAGAAGGATTTTTTTCCTAGTTTGTTGCAAAATTGGAAGTGCTACAGACTAGGTTTTCTTTTGGATCAGAGAAAAGATAGTGTAAACCAGAGACCAAAGGTCTAGGTAACACTGGTGAGATACAGATCTCAGTTGTCTGCTAAAATTATAATCTTTAGTTAGGTAGACATAGTCATGAACAAATAATAAAACATAAAAAATAAATACTTAATAGATAAATAGAAAATCACCCAAGTGGTGAAAGAGGAGATTTTAAGGGGCTCAGGGAGTAATGGGAGAGGTATAAACTTAGACAAATATACTCTAGATATATACCTCACTAATAGGAAATATAAATGGGAGATACCAGTGACTACTATTCTAACCAGCTGAAGCGTAGACAAATCCAAACCCCTTGATACTGGTAAGGGAAGAATACGCTAGTATGACGCACTGACTGTGGAGTGCAGCATAGAACCACAGATAAAGATATGATGTGTACATTTAATGTGTACATTAACAAACAACAAGTATAACGACATGTGAAGGATTAATAACTATAAAGAAAAATCTCCTTATAGAATAAAAGGGGTGAAGGTAAAAGTAAACACCATGTCCCCAAATGGCCTCAATGAAGGTTTTACCTTCACCCCTTTTATTCTATAAGGAGATTTTTCTCTATAGTTATTAATCCTTCACATGTCGTTATACTTGTTGTTTGTTAATGTACACATTAAATGTGGTTCTGGCCGGCACTCAATAGCCAGTGTGTCATACTATCCGGAGGTTTCATTTTACACTTATTATCAGCATCTGAGTGCTATTGTGGAACCATATCAGATGTGGTCTACCCCTTATTGGTGAGGGTCCTACTAGCACTTAGTGCTCTACCTGTGGCCACATAAGCGAGGTAACACTGCTTGTTGCAGTATCTTTAAGTGTAAACACTGTTGAGACCTATTGTCTCTATACCTCCATATGAGTACACACTTCTGTGGTTCTATGCTGCACTCCACAGTCAGTGCGTCATACTAGCGTATTCTTCCCTTACCAGTATCAAGGGGTTTGGATTTGTCTACGCTTCAGCTGGTTAGAATAGTAGTCACTGGTATCTCCCATTTATATTTCCTATTAGTGAGGTATATATCTAGAGTATATTTGTCTAAGTTTATACCTCTCCCATTACTCCCTGAGCCCCTTAAAATCTCCTCTTTCACCACTTGGGTGATTTTCTATTTATCTATTAAGTATTTATTTTTTATGTTTTATTATTTGTTCATGACTATGTATACCTAACTAAAGATTATAATTTTAGCAGACAACTGAGATCTGTATCTCACCAGTGTTACCTAGACCTTTGGTCTCTGGTTTACACTATCTTTTCTCTCTTTCTGTATATAATACAAGGGTTACCCCCTATTGAGATACGATCTGGACACACTTATCTTATCCCCGCAAGGGGGTTATTTTCTTTTCCTTTTCTTTTGGATCAACAGCAAAAAAATATGTGAGAAAGGCTGAACTTGATGGACACAAGTCTCTTTTCAACTATGTAACTATCTCCACTGTGGTCTCCCTCTTTCTGATTTAAAGAAAAACAATATCACAAACTTGGTATTACACACTAGCAGCTCGTATGGAGTAGAAGTTGCCCGTATAATTGGCAGCTATGAGAGTAAACAGTAGTCACAGCTAATGCCGTGTTTGGGCCTCTGCTTCGTCCTGCCAGGCATCTTAGCAGTGATCTCCCCTCGGGGCTATCTGACCTATGGAGGGTACTGTTGTGATGGTCTCCGCTCCGCCGCTGCAGTGCCAGAGTTGTCTCCCCTCTCAGGGGTGTGTTTCTCTGTGTTTAGAGCTCGGCTCGCTCAGAGTGTAGTGGGCATCAGCTGTGGCAATTGGAGCTTCCATAGAAAGTCCACTGGGTCTTCCGTTCAGATAGCGACAAAACTGGGTCTCCACCAGGGTACCTGACACAACCCACCGGTACTTGACTCCGTGGTCTCTGAGTAGTTTAGTGGCCGGCATGAATTTGCATCTCTCCAGCAGGGCAGCGAATGGTAGGTCATCGTAGATTCTTACTTGACAATTATCCACTGTGGTGAAGGATGTGCTCCAAGAGCGGGTCAGAATCGCTGCTTTCACCACAATGCCCCGAGTGACAGCAATAATGTCCCTGGCAGCGTCCGCCGGGGCTGTTGCGGCTTTTCAAATCCGAAATGCAGAGGACATGGGCGGCAGCCCTCCTTCTCCCCTCACCTCCATCTCAGTGGCCATTTTGTTGTCAAACTCCAGCACGGTCACAGGTCCCACCGTTTCAGGCACTTTCGGTATATCTTTCTTTCGGTGCCTGGCTTCTATAGTTGTGACAGTGCGGGTAGTCCCTGGAGCTGGTGGGAGAGATCCTCTACGTTTGCTTGGGTCTCTGTGAGGATGTTATCTCTTTCCTCCTTTCGGGTCTCATCAGCTCCCATGCGAGACATGATGCCGCTCATTTCCCTGTGCACTCCGTCCAGGTTCTTCTTACAGACCCCTCGAAGCTCGAGCAGGAGCCTTTTAATATCCCCTTTGGTAGTGGGTGATGTGTCAGAGTCAGAGTCATCTCTCCGGTATACCCCACTGGGGGCTTGTGTTGTCGCGAGTCCCTCTTCATCTGGAGATACCTCTGACTCACTGGAGCCACAAGGCCTGCCAGGCACCATCTTTGGCTGTGTTAGCTGTTGTGGCCCATCGAATGACCACCTAATATTGGAAGTCTCAGAAGCCATCAATTTTCAATGTTTGCGCCCCATCTTTCTTTTGGGGGGTTCTCAGTCACCAATATCCCAGTTGTAGAGTTAGGTTGCTGTTTTTTCGTGGCACTTTTTTTTGTTTTTGGAGTGGTTAACAGGAGCTCCATGTAAACACATCTGCTTAGATGCTCAGCTAGCCACCCCCCCCCCTCCCCGTTCTTCTAATGTTAATAGGATGTCGTCTGCATAGATATTTAGTTTTGTTTGTCCTAACGAGTTTATGAAACCTTAATTTTTTTTTATTTTGTCTTATTGAAATCGCTAGAGGATCTAACATGATTATGTACAGTAAAGGGTAAAAAAAAAAAAAAAGGACAACCTTGTCTTGTCCCATTTTTTATCTTAAAGTTTTGTGATGTAAATCCTGACCCTGTGACCTTTGCTGGTGGAGAGTTGTAGAGTTGTATCTGTTTCTTCTAATATGTTTATTAATTTTCTGAGACTGTTGATGGAAGACCTCCCTGGTATGAATCCTACTTGATCATTGTTTATTAGTGGTGGTATAACTATTTTTAATCTTTCAGCAAGAATAGAAAATATAATTTTAATATCAGTATTGATTAACGAAATAGATCTATAATTGCCAATCAATTCTGGATCTTTATCTGCTTTTGGGATGGGGATAATATTTCGATCTCAACAGCTCTCCTGTTCTCATGATATAGTTAAATATGATAGAAAGTTTTCCTTTTAGTTGAGTTTTCATTAGTTTATAAAATGTGTTTGTAAAGCCGTCTGGGCCTGAGCAGTCTTTATTTTAAGCTTACTTATTGATTTACTAACCTCTACTTCTGTTATGGGCTGGTTTATCAGTTTTAATAGGACGGGTAGGATTTTTGGCATATGTAGGTTTTGGAAACATTTCTCAGTCTCGTCTTCCATGCTGTATATTTCTTCTGGTAGGTTATATAGATCGCGATAAAATCTTTCAAACGCTCTTCCTATTTTTTCTGGGGCCATTAGATAGGTTTCTTTATCCTTTATTTTATATATTACTCTTTTGTGTTTCTCTTTTTTCAGTTTGTTAGTCAGTGCTTCTGGCTGATTGCCCTTTAGATACCACTTGGATTGTAATAATTCTAACTGTTAAGCTGCTTTGTTCATTAAATGGTTGTTTATCTGTTTTTCTTCTGCAATCTTCCTTGCCATTTGTGTAGAGGGTGTTATTTTGCTCTGCCTTTTATAATCACTTAGTGTTATATATAGTTTGAAAAGAGGCGGTTTTCCTTTTTTTATTTGCGTTGGCTGCCATTTTTATCATGTGACCTCTAACTACGCTTTTATAAGCGCACCAGACCGTGATATCTGGTGTGCCTTTGTTTTTTATTTTCTAAAAAGAAGAGATTGGTTATTCTATTAATCTCTTCAACATTATTCTTTTTGTGCGAGAGATATATATATATATATATATATATATATATATATATATATATATATATATATATATAGTCTTTTAGGCGCCAATCTTTGCAGAAAGTATCAAAGGTATCTTTATATTCGAACATAATAGGGCTATGATCTAACCATACTATGTCTGGACATCTATTCTTTTAACTAGATATAGCATGGTCACATTTCCCAAAATAATGTCAATTCTCGAATAAGAGTTAAATGTTCTAGAATAGCATGTATAATCTAGGTCATTGGGGTGAAATATTCTCCATATGTCTCTTAAATTATAATTATTCAATAAATTTTGCATTCTATTCTCACCTGCCTTCCTACTCTTTCGGTCATTCTGGCTCTATCTTTCAGAGGGTCAACTACGCAATTAAGGTACCCCATAATTTGTACCAACCCTTGCTTACTCTGCTCTATTTTCTTAAGTACTTTTGTAATAAAGTTTATTGTAGATTTGTTTGGTGCGTAAATAGCTTGTTGTTTATTTCACATATTGAAATAACGTATCAGCCTTCTGGGTCATATTTTTCATATTTAATCAAACATTTTTTGCAATCATGAATGCCACACCGTTTTTTTTGTGTGTTGATCCCGCGGGCATTTATTGAAGTTAAACTTAAATTACAGTTTTCCCATCAGTTCTCGGGGCTCTCGCTTTTCCAAAAGTTACCATGTATTTGTTAAAAACAAGAACACAAATTTGTGTTTACATAAAAATAAGACGGGTTGTTCCAAAAAGTTGGAATCAACCTACTCCGCTCAGGATATACGATCTATGGAAAAAAAAAAACAGATGGAAAAGAGTAGGGACCAAAGAAGACCCCACAAATCTAAACCACACACATCTTTCAGCTTATTGTTAACTCAATCATTATACAGATGATCAATAATCACTATTACTTTATTTCCTCATTGTGCAAAGTTTATATTGTGCCTAATCTAGCCTCTCTTTTGTATCTTGTTTTTTGTCTATTTTCTATTTAGGTGTGTACCTTTCTGTGTCGTTCTATCTTCCCTTTATTCAATGTGCATTTTGTGTCATTTCATTCTTAATTATTGTGGACCTTTCTATGAGGACTATTATACTTCACTTCGTGCATTGCTTGACTTGTTGTCTGTGTACCTAATCAATTTCCTAATATATTTAGACTTTTTCCATATTCTTTACTTATATTTCCAGTAAGTTCTTAATTTTACTTGCTTAACTTTTCCCATTCTCCCACTGTGCTTCTAAACTAAAAAAAATAGAAAGGCACTTGTGTGCATATGTATATTTATCCGTGATTCCTCTTATTTCATATGTTCTTCTCTTTCATCTCCCATGCTTGAGCAATTAAGTTTCTCTAGTGCCAATTTTTCTTCCCTTCTTTCTTTTTAGGTAGTTGGGGCCTCGACGTTTATTGACTGTTGATTGGAGCGGTTTTTATTTTGTTTGCAGTTCGCCAGCTTTTAGATCTTTTGCTCGGTCTGTAAAAGTAATCTTTCCTTCATGCGATATAATCATTTTTGTGGGGAACCCCCATCGGTAATTAATATTAGGTCTCAAAATTAATTTCCTCTTTTGTCTTGTTGTCCATGACAGGTCCAGAAATATTTTCAGGGTTTCGTATTCTTCTGCGCATTTGTTACTTCTTGTAACTCTCAATATTTGTGTTTTAAGTTTGGAAGAGGCACAGCAGATCAGTACATCTCTTGGAAGGTGGTCTGGGACCATTATTCACTCTATGGCATCTCTCCATCATAGGGATTCTGGCTTCCCATTCCACATCCAGATGTTTGATAAAATCTTCTATATATGGCTCCAGATTCTTTGAAATTATTTGTTCTGATACTCCTCTGATTCTTAAGTTGTTCCGTCTTGACCGGTTTTCCAGGTCTATCAACTTGTTCTCTATGTCAGCCATTTTCTTTTCTAGTGCCAGATGTTGTTTTTTGTGGGCTTTTTCCTTGTATTCCATCCCGTTTAATTTCTCTTCTATCCCTTGTATTCATAGGTTAAGAGTCAGCAGTTCTTTCTTAATATCCGGGTATCAACTTGGATTTCTTCTCTCAATTTCCCAAAATTTGTATCTAGATCTGAGTAGAGTCATATTCGTTTCTTCCTTTTTTTTTTTTTTTTAACTTTCCTCCGTTTGTCCTTTGTTAAGATCTCCCTCTGTTGGGATATTTGATAGAAGAGATTCCTCCAGGTTTGACTTATTACCTGGGTGTGTCTTTTTAGTAGCCATTTTGTTTCTTGGTTTGTTTGGTCACTCTCTAGAGATTATAATCTCTTTGGAATAATGATATTCCTTTTGTATTTAACATAAATAAAAATAAATAAATAAAACCAACAAAAAACACCAAGGGGGGGGGGGGGCATGGCTAACAGTGATACCGAGCGGACGTCTCAAAGCAGAGCTCCGCTCAGGCCTGAGAAAATATCTACCTTTATAGCCACAAAAAAAGCAGAGATTCAGCCCAAAAAGCAGACATCCCCCCAATAGAGACAATGGGGCGAAAAAACAGGACGGCTCAAGGACCGGCAGGTCCCCACCAGCCAGAATTTAGAACCTCTTTTGAGCGGCCGACAAACTCACAGGCCATAAAGATGGCGCCGGACTCGCACCGCACACACGCGGAATCTGAAGCCTCGCAGGACGAAGAGGAATCCATACCCTCCCCCGGTCAGAAACACCATCATGCCTATCTGAAATGGAGGAAGACGAGACACCCTCCACAAAAGGAGACATAAAAAGACTCCTCACAGAAATGAGGAAAATATGGGGAGCAGACCTCAAACAAGTCCAGGCTGGGGTAGGGGAGTTGCGCCAAAGAGTCCTGGCAATGGAAATCCGTGAGACAGCCAGAGAAATTAACCGAACGGCCAGGGACACCCACCTAGAAAAACTCACCTCTCAAGTGGAACAATAGAGACGCTCGGTGACCACAATTGAAGCAAGGCACCGGCGGAAAAACCTCAGTCTCCGAGGGGTCCCCGAATCAGTGACCGATGAGCAGCTCCTGCCCTATGCCCACAAGCTGATAGCACACATGGGCGTGGAAGGAGGTGAAGACAGGCAGCGGTTCTCCAGAGAAATGGGGGGTAATCATTAATGAAGGACACAAAGTGGCAATATTCCCGGACATACCTTTCACCGTTCTCACGGAGAAAAGAAAGTTGGCACCTATAGCCAAGAAAATGCGAGACTCAGGAATAAGATTCCACTGGGGAGTGGAGGGTACACTCCTAACAGAAATAGAGGGAGAGAGTCAATACTAACAGGGACTTCCTTTGCTAAACTGACTTAATCTGTTGACCCGCCAAAAATCGGCCACTGACCCTGAAATACAACACAGAGGCAAACACAACAAGTAACTGATGCCCCATTACCTAGCAAGCAGACACTCTCCATGGACAATCCCGTAGAGACCCAGGTGCCGGCACACCTATATAAAACAAAGCGGCTACCTAACACTTTGCATATGTGCCTACCTAAATACACTGCATTACTAATATATTGCATGACTGTATAGGCTGCATTACTAAGTACGATGCATCACTAAATATATTGCGTTACTAAATATATTACACCAATGTATTATTGCACCACTATAATTTAGCTTTACTAACTATAGCATTACCAGAGATGTTGCATCACCAGAGATATTTCATAATTATACAGGCTGCATTACTATATAACCTGCATCACTAAATATACTGCATAACTATATTATTAAGTTACTATATTATTATTATACTGGAGAAGGTGCATTACTAAATATATTGCATAACTATTACATTACTGAATATATGGCATAACTATGTATAATGCATACCCGTATATATTGCATAAATGTACACGTTGACTACAACTCACTAAGAAAAATAAAAATTCAAATAAAAAAACAAAAAAAAACACCACAGGGAGTATTAACCCAACCCACTCAAAACAGTCAGGCAGTCGACTCTGAGTAAAATTAAATTAACTTTAGCTCATATATTGCTCCCTGAATTCTGATCTTTATAGTGTCATGTGTATTCCCCTCTTTCTCAAGAGCCCTTTAGTAATCAAATTACCAAATATGTATGCTACCATGTTTGTACAACCTCCTACAGACTATGTGCATACATTTTGTCACATTGGGCACTTGGCTTTTAGTGAAGTACTTCAGATCTGCTTTATTGCAGCTTGCCGTTTTCTCCTACTACCAGTATGCTTCTCGCTGGTTCTACTCACTTGATAACTTTATCCGTGGAGAAACTGGCTGTAGTACATAGCTCTGTCGGGCAGAAAGAGGAGTACCTCCCTACTTCTCAGCCCAGAATCTAGTCCACTTTGACTGTTATGTGGGGATCCGTGGAGCATCCCAGGCAATACGCCTGGTAGATCGAGCCGTCCCCATTAGCTCTTGGTCGGCTCTCTCAGCCACGTTCCACGAGGACGCACGCAACGTCATTGCTCCACCTCTTGGGAAAGCACTGAATAATTCTAGCCCCTTATATCTTTACAGATCCATAGGTATGCCCCATTCTCGGTCTCCCTGCTATGCCCATGACCTATTCCTGTCCACTACTCGCATGGCCAACTCACGCTTACAGAACTTATCATGGGCAGTGCCCTTTCTATGGAATAGCCTGCCTACTGGTAGCAGACTCTCCCCTAGCCTTCAATTGTTTAAGAAGTGCCTTAAAACCCATCTCTTTAGGAAAGCCTATTGCCTCCCAGAGTAATCGCTACCTTACATACCGGTCTCTTGCTCTCTCCTAACGGGCAGCACTATACTCTCTCCTCCAGCTCTGCTTCACTCCCACCTTATTTGATTGCTATTTCTTGTCCTAATGTGTTTTATACCCCACTTCCTATAGACTGTAAGCTCATTTGAACAGGGTCCTCTTCAACCTATCGTTCCTGTAAGTTTTGTTGCAATTGTCTATTTATAGTTAAATCCCCCCTCTCATAATATTGTAAAGCACTACGGAATCTGTTGGCGATATATAAATGGCAATAATAATAATAATAATAATAATAATAATAATAATACTGTATGCAATCAGTAATGATTGTGTTCATACCTGCAGTTTCCCATGGTAACTTTCTGTGCATGCAGTTATTCATTGTTATTGTCATTGAATGTATTCCACCAATATTTCATTTACATATAGTTATTCATATTTGGGGTGTTCCACCCACACCCTATGTGCCTCCTTCTTCCTTTGCCCCTCCTAGCTGTAAAAACCTTCATAGAACTGTGTCTCATCTCCATCTCTAAACCTTAGGCCTCAATCTACAAACCAGGAAACATGCAATACGGACTCTCTTAATTTGCTCTAGGCACATCCCACCCTCCCAGGTTCCTACTAAATTTATAGCATGCTCTTTCAGCCGTCTGAGATCTTTCTCAAGGACACCTTTATTCCCTTTACATCTTACCAGTAGCTTCAACTCTCTGTTAATGTCCTCAGGCTATAACTTCCACATTCCCCCTTCTACCTCTTGTCTCAAAGCTCCATTATATCCTTTAGATTAAAATGCTCATGGACTGTCTATCCAAGTATTTGTATTGTATACAAGAGCTTTAATGGCTAGATCTTAGCCCATGGACAGGGCCTTATTTACCTATTGTATTGGTCTTTGTAAATTGTATGTTCTACCTGAATTGTAGAACACCGAGCAATATGTTGGCTCTTTAGAAATGCTAGTAATAAATAAATATGTATGTAAAGGCCAATGATAAGAAGTGCTAAATTCCATTAAACATTTCTGTTTTAAATGTCCATTTTGCATTTATAACGCCATGATCATCTATCTGTGAAACGTACCAACTAATACTAATCTCTAGCATTGTAGCCAATATAATGGACTATATATCTGGTTTCCAAATAAATATATATTTATTTTTTTCAGACATACATATACGTTACAACATATGGCAATTTTACACTTCTCATTTCTTCTTCTTATAAAATTCTATTGCTATACTTCCCTGCAATCTGTCATGTAATACGTGAAATGGTACCTTTTTTATCACCGGTCAGCATCCAAACCTTCATGCCACCCTCTCTCAAAAATTGAATTGTCTCTGGGACACCATCCTGTAACTTATCTTCTATAGCTGTAGCCCCAAGCAACTACAAGACAAAGAATGTTCATTGGGTCCAAGTGTATCTCATAAAAGTACAATTTCTAAATACTTTTATATTGCTATGAAAGAATTTGAAGTTTGGACGTTTGTCCTAGAGCAGAGAAAGAAGCCTATCTCTTCACGAATAATGCCACAAATTTTCGGAGTAAGAAAGGATGTTGATAAACACAAAAAGAATTCAGCGCTAGTAATCACAAAATTAGTCAAGGTAGGCAGCAACCCAAATGAAGGAAAACCCCTCGGATCCTTCGGTGGATAGATACAAAAAGATATGGAAGGGCTGCGCCAAATAAGGGTAGATAGTCCAGTAAAGTATTGCTAGGGTGCCAATAGATTGTATAGGATACTTGATAGAGTTCCTCTGTGGATGCGTCTAGTGTAGACCGTTCCGTATATGCAAATACAAGAGAGGTAGAGGCGACTAATGGTATAGTATGAAAGTTCAGGGTGTGATAGGTAACAAAATGTAGAGAACTCACATTCAAGAGAGCTATGGCCAGCTCTGGTGTGGATTGCGTACAGCGGTATAATCCCCGCTTATGGGATATGTAGGGAGGGGGTCTCCGTCAACACCGTCTGGTAGTCCAGAACTCGGAAAAGAAAGACAGAAAGCGACAATAGTGCTCTCAATTTTGATGTGGTTCAGTGTGCAGATAAGAAGAGGTAAAAAAAACTCACATTTGAGGGAGCTATGGCCAGCTCTGGTGTGGATAGCGTACAGCGGTATAATCCCCGCTTATAGGATTTGTAGCGGCGATACGTCCGTCAGCACCGTCTGGTGATCCAAGGCTCCAATATAGAAAAATAAAAAGCAGCAATAGTGCTCTCAATTGTGATAGGTTAAGAGAGTAGTAGAGGAAATAAAATAATACTCACAAAGATAGAGCAGAGGTACTGCTCTATGGATAGGCGCTGGTGGTATGATCCCCACCTAGGATTTCTTGGAGTACTGGAACTTTAAAATTGCCAGTGGAAGTAAAAGTAACCAGGAAAGGTTAAAATGCCAGGAATAGGTAAAAAAAGTTTAAAGTGCATAGAGAGTGCAATAAAAAGAGGATTGGTACAATAAAGTAGCCAAAAAACTTTTATTGATCTAAAATACACAATAAAATACAGAATTAATAACCATAAACGCGTTTCACCATAAGTGGCCACTTATGGTGAAACGCGTTTATGGTTATTAATTCTGTATTTTATTGTGTATTTTAGATCAATAAAAGTTTTTGGGCTACTTTATTGTACCAATCCTCTTTTTATTGCACTCTATGCACTTTAAACTTTTTTTACCTATTCCTGGCATTTTAACCTTTCCTGGTTACTTTTACTTCCACTGGCAATTTTAAAGTTCCAGTACTCCAAGAAATCCTAGGTGGGGATCATACCACCAGCGCCTATCCATAGAGCAGTACCTCTGCTCTATCTTTGTGAGTATTATTTTATTTCCTCTACTACTCTCTTAACCTATCACAATTGAGAGCACTATTGCTGCTTTTTATTTTTCTATATTGGAGCCTTGGATCACCAGACGGTGCTGACGGACGTATCGCCGCTACAAATCCTATAAGCGGGGATTATACCGCTGTACGCTATCCACACCAGAGCTGGCCATAGCTCCCTCAAATGTGAGTTTTTTTTACCTCTTCTTATCTGCACACTGAACCACATCAAAATTGAGAGCACTATTGTCGCTTTCTGTCTTTCTTTTCCGAGTTCTGGACTACCAGACGGTGTTGACGGAGACCCCCTCCCTACATATCCCATAAGCGGGGATTATACCGCTGTACGGAATCCACACCAGAGCTGGCCATAGCTCTCTTGAATGTGAGTTCTCTACATTTTGTTACCTATCACACCCTGAACTTTCATACTATACCATTAGTCGCCTCTACCTCTCTTGTATTTACATATACGGAACGGTCTACACTAGACGCATCCACAGAGAAACTCTATCAAGTATCCTAGACCATCTATTGGCACCCTAGCAATACTTTACTGGACTATCTACCCTTATTTGGCGCATCCCTTCCATATCTTTTTGTAAGAAAGGATGTTACCTGTAGGTTGATTTCCATTTCCTCATACACCTCTTGAATATGTTCGTCTCGATTGTTTAAGCTTGTGGATGCTTTTTCATGCTTTAGTTCCCACTCATTGTAGACAGACTCTTCCACCTCCTTGTAAGCCATGCATAAGGTTCTTAAGGTTTCCTCTGAAAAATGCTACATAAGAGATTTGTAATTTGCAAACCAAAAAAGAGAAATGTAATGACAACACCATTACTGTAGTTCCACTAATCTCCAGGTACTGTATGCCAGTGGTCCAAGCCAAAAACACACAAAAGCCTACTGACAACAATGTTCTAAGTGAGTTTTATTGCTACTTGCAATCATATATTAGCATGCCTTACCTAAAATGGACATCCTCTTACGCTCACTGTTCAAGTCCATGAGTGTGAGAATGCTGTAGGTTTTAATTGTCCCCAACTCACTAATGGTAATAGAGTCCGGTTTGCAGAATAGGAAAATGTAGTCATATATTAGATTCTAGAGGTTTCTCCCAGTGGAACCTATTCTGGAATCATGGCTTACCCCAATATGAATTGAACCCAGAGCTACTACAACGGCAGCTGGTTAATTTGAAACAAGATTTCTAAAAGGGTACTTACATCCAGAGCATCCATAATGCTATCAGATGAGCAGGTGGGATGCAATCGTTGCAAGACGACGGTGTCTGCCCCTTTAACATATAATTTTATCTTTCCTTCTTGGTCTCGCACTACAAAGCAGAGCAAACAAATCAAACAGCAAAAACATCTGATGGACAATGACTACCTATGAGAATTTATAAATAAATATATATATATATATATGAACTCTATATTAAGTGAAAATCAGCATAAGTGTGGTTAAAGATGAAACAGAATTTGCAATAAAGGAAGTTTAATCAATATATATCTCTTTACAGGAAGTGTTTAGGTAGGCTGTGCACGTAACGTGCAGGGGGTGTGGCTATGTCTATATAAACAAAGTGATTTAACTCCTAAATTGCAGAGAATTGAGCAGGGAGACTGAAGGGGCTTGATCTGTACACAAAAACGTTAATTAAGCTGAAGTTGAATATTGACGAAATAGAAGAGTATTTGCATCTTGGTGCCAATGCCAATCCCTTCCACAGATGGATACAGTCAGATTTGTAAAAGAACAGACACATGGTAAAATCTCACTTATTGATGACAGGAGGGTGTAATCACTAGCAGCGGTCTCAAAACTAATGCAAAAATTCTTAGTTTTGCAATATCCATCAGAATTTCAAAATCATGTAATAAATTGAAAGTTTATCACTTTAAAAAAATATTAATATCCTGTATTCTGGGTCGGTGTTTAGCTAGGTAGATGTTTCCGTGGTACTACTTATGTTTGTTATCTTTCATTTAATTCCATTACCCCATATGTGACATATTCACTGCATTTGGCACATTATCATTAAAAGACTCAATGATATAATGTTCGATGTTTCACACATCCCTCTTGATGCAGTTGATCCAGAAAAAAAGGGGAACCCCCCCAAAAAAACAAACAAAAAAACAAACAAAACAAAAAAAAACACAATTTCCAACTGCAACCCTCAAAAAGAAATCCGAAATGACAAAGTTACTTCGTTTTTATCTAACATATTATTAAATAACTGGCAAAAATAATTTTTTTAAAAAAAAACTATTTTTATTTAAATATTCAGATTTCCAGCTGACCGCCATCAAGAGAGGTTTTCTTTGCCTTTTGAAAATGTGTATACTGAATTATGATGCCCGAGTTGTGCTTGTTTATAGTAAAATAAAATGTTTAGTGCCCATCATATACATCAGTGATCTATACATCAGTCCTCAAGGACCTTTAATGGTTCATGATTTAGGGATTTCCCAGGGTTCTTCCAAGTGGAATACTGGTAAAACTTGGACCAACTGGGTGGAGTGTACAAGGGTTGACATTCTATTACAGTTAGAACTATCCACGGTCTAGCTATTAGGTTTTGTTTTACAGTGCCGTTAATACACCACATTGATGGATATTGACCTCCCTGTCAATATTTCTGAGGGGTAAGATTTTATTTGTAGGAACTGAAGCATGAAATGAACTAGAGAAATAGCAATATAGAAAGCTATTAAAATATAAAATACATTTAATGTATTCTTCTAATGCAAGAAATGTTCCTAAATGCATTTACCTAAAACTGACATCCTCTTACGCTCACTGTTGAAGTCCATGAGTGCGAGAATGCTGTAGGTTTTAATTGTCCCCAACTCACTAATGGTAATAGAGTCCGGATTGCGGGATAGGAAAACATAGCCAAAGTTCCTTGCAGCGGTGACCAATGCTTCTTCGTCTGGGGAAGAAGCCTGATAGACAATACCCCCTAGAAATAAACAATATTGTGAATAGCAGGTCAGAATTACATCAGCTTAATTTACAAGTAGATCTAAACCCGGACCCGGTCGGCACCGGTGGTAAAGGTAGATGCTTACCGTCATGCTCATCCACCATGACTGTATGGCAAAGGGCTATCAACCTAAAGAATTCACTCACAAGAAGATCTTCATTCTTACGCACCACATCAATGAGGGACTGATCGTTGAACTGGAATCTTGCATCAGCATATTTATTCCAATCAAAATCCACCTGTTAGAATGGTATTAAGCATGAAAAGGATTGCACAAACTCAAAATAACGTATGTCCTTAATACCACTTGTAGGTTCAAACATCTACAGGAACAATATTCTGCAAAATAGGTAGGTGTAGATGTTACTATTATGCTTTTTCTAGAATGTAGTGGCTGTCAATCGATTTTAAAGGTTAGCTCTTTGCTTAGTCTGTAAGACTTCAGAAAAGCAGATATGACAGCAAGTCAGAATCAAATGCCTCATTCTAAACAATTTTTTTTGTTCAAGTTGGACAGAGGGGGCTCTATAATTTGTCCACTTCTCTTTAATCTGTTTATCAATGGTCACAAGTCAGTATTTGCAGATGACACGGAACTAGATAAGGTAATTCGTAAGAGCATACTGCCTCTTAAATTAAAGATGTGGCTACATTAAGAGGATTGGGCAGGAAAGTGGCATACGAGATTCAATATAAGAGAATCTTGCATTTTTAAATAGGGAACACACATACCTTCTATATATCAACAATAAAACCCCAAGAATATATATATATATATATATATGTATAATTATTTTTATGTGTACTAATTATTAGAATTGTTTTTACTTTTTTCACCAGCAAGGGGACTGTCTGACAGATCCACGGGAAGCTATGCCTGCCATGTGATCGCTCTTTAAGAGCGATCACATGACCCCCAGGGGCCTGATTTGCCATGGGAGGGCTGCCTGGGCTCTCAGGTAGGCCTCCCAAAGCGGAGTGATGGGAAGGTAAGTATCCCGGGCGTTCCAGGGCTGAAAGCCGTTATGGCGTTTTATGCCGCCGCAACGGCTTTAAAGCCTATTTAATGCAGGGCGTTATGGCGTTCTGTGGTTAACTCCAAATGGCAGAGAATTGAGCAGTAAAACTTCAGAGGCATGATCTATACACCAAAATAGTTTAGTTAAGCTGTTAAGTTGTTTTAATGACTACTGTCCTTTTAAAGAAGTGCAGAGGCATGCTACAAAATTAACAAGGAGAATGGAAAATATTCTGATTATTGTCATTATGGAGTGAAGAAGAAATTTGCTCCCGTTTTGTGCTATAATCTGCAATCACTTCCAATTTTTTTTTTTTTTTTTTTATCAATATCATACAAAGATGCACGAAGGTTGCACTTGAGTTTTTTTTTCACCTTAGATTACATTGTAACATATAATACCTTAAAACCTTTCTCTGTTGCTGATGATGTTCCTAGAAAAAATAAAAATTAAGCACTGCATTAGCTTTTGCAAAAACACCATCAGCTAAGGCGTTATGGATTAATGATTCAGTTTCAGTAGATAATATACAGGGTTATTAATCAAAGTTAGAATTCAGAGTGAATTTCAAATTTTAAAGGGACACGATAAGTGCCAGGAATACAAAGCTCCCCCTTCCCCACCAAAATGAATAAAAGGGTTTAAAACCCTTTATTTACTTATCTGATCCCAGCGCCGATGTCCCTCGGCGCTGGGTCATGGATCCGTGTCCTCCGATGTCCTGCGACAAGTGGGAGCTTATTGAATGCACGGCAAATGGAGTGCGCATATTAGTCCTCCCCATAAGAAAGTATTAAATCATTGCTTTCCTTTGGGGGAAATAGCCGATGCGGGATGTCCTCATGCAGAGCGTGAGGACATCCGGCGTCAGTTACCAGACCAAAGGTCCGTTAGCAGCCAGATGTTTAACATTGCAGCACTAAGTGCAATAGGAACACTGCACCCAGACCACTTCAATGAGCTAAAGTGGTCTGGGTGCCTAGAGTGTCCCTTTAAGGAAGAAATAGCTGAATGGTTTGTTATGCTTCTACTTTGACCTACATTTTGAAATTCTCGTATCACTTTAGTATATAAACCGGATGATAGACAGACAGTCAAAGTCTGAAAAAAGTTAGGGACCATGCAGATACTAGTCTTGAACATCCAGCTTTGGCCAAATTGAGGTTCAGACAAATTTGTCTGGATTGGTTTTGCAAACAATTTCTGCAACTCCGTAGCATCATGTGAATGTTAAACCGAACAAATGACAAGGTGGAGCCTGATATGTTCGATGCTTTAAATTAAGAGGTTCTGCCCAGGGAGGGGAAAAGAGGGTTGATGGCTGAGGGACAGCCACTAAATGTTGATATGTTGATTATATTCACAGATCAAGTGAAAAGTGACCAAGGGAGTGAATAAAGGCAGGGCCGGCTCGTCCTATAGGTGACTTAGGCAGTCGCCTAGGGCGCACCGGCCCGGGGTGCACAAGTTTTGAGTGACCCGGCAGGAGAGAGAGCACTATGGAAAGGGGAGGGGGCAGGGGAGCTCACTAAGGGTCAGAGGAGAGCACTAAGTGACACGGGGGGGGGGGGGGGGGGGAGCAGGTGAGAGCACCAAGGGGTAGGATGGGATGGGAGAACACGAAGGTCCAGGAGGGGATGGGAGAGCACAAAGGAGCAGGAGGGGAGAGCATTAAGGGACAGGAGGGAAGGGGACAAAACTAAGACAATACACGCATACACAATGCATGCCTACACACACGCACAGAAACATACAATGCATCCTTACTCACATACAGTCACACTGAAACATCCAATGCATCCTACACTCACACACACACACACACAGTGTAGCCCTTGCACACATACACAGAAGCACACACTGCTTCTATTAATGCATCTTACACACACACTGCATTACTTTACATACACAGAAACACACCTTGCATCCCTTACACATACAAATACAGATTCACACACTGCATCCCTTACACACACACACACTATCCCTTACACAAACTGGTATCCCTATACACTACATTCCATAAGAACACACACACATAACATCCTCTACAATAACACATAACACATACCCTACACACATACAATCCACTCCCTGTGAGTGAACTCATGGGTCGGTCTTGTAGGCATAAGGCTTATGGGCAGGCCTCGTAGGCATACTGATGGTCAGACCCTGGGGGCCCAGACCGTGATCTGTGTAAAGGGGCCCCCCAAAAAATGGAACTGGTTCTTGTTTGTTTATTTTTGTGAGCACTGCCTCCAGAGAGCCTGTTTTAAAACCAGACCAGTGGAGCCAGACTGCAGCCTGAGCCCATCATCATCTTGTCCTCATCTAGTGGTAAGTAGACAATCCAGTATATTATTAGTGGGAATTTGGTCTGGTTACCTTTCCCCAGCATGTACCCTTTTGATGTGGTTTTATATGACCCCTCAATCCATATGGAGCCTTTTCCTATTGCAGTAAAGACCAAGATACTATTAAATCACAGTTTCATGATCTCACCATTGACACTAATCTCCAGTTTACCTCACATTAAAGGGACACTATAGTCACCAGAACCACTACAGCTTAATGTAGTGGTCCTGGTGTCTATAGGCTGTCCCTGCAGGCTTTTTAATGTAAACACAATGCCTTTTCAGAGAAGAGACACTGTGTGCAGCACTGGCGTTCACTCATATGGCAGATCATATGGGTGAGGTATTGTGATGTCACATGGTGGGCAGAGCATATTGGGGGAGGGAGGGCGGCAAATTTTTGTTTGCCATGGGCGGCAAAAATCCTTGCACCGGCACTGAATAAAGGATTAGTCGTAAAAAAAAAAAAAAGGATCTATATTTATAGAATAAAAGGTATACAATATATATTTTTACTGCTCCTCCTCTTTTAGTTATGGTTTCTATATTGACCAGTGAACCGAATGGCAGGAAAATGCACCTATTGGTATACTGCTAAATATTTATTATGTGTATATATTTTGCAGTACACCAATTAGCCCATTTTCGTGCCCTTGTTGGTTTATCTGAATGTTGCCCTGAATATTTATTTTTATTAACATTCAGCCGAACAGTCACATGAAAATTTTAATTTTGTAAAATTCATGAAAAATGTACTCTCTCTCTCTCTCTCTCTCTCTACCATTAAGATGGGCTCCTGATCTTGGCTCATCCTCCATTTATCCTATACATTTCTTGCACTTTAGAATTTTCTTTTGAATTGTGAGAGTTAAGGGAAAATACACAGCTGTTTTTGACAAATGGATCAATGTATTGTAAAGTTGCAAATTTGTTCTAGTTTTAGTTCAAGCTTTACCAAACATTCTCTGCCCAATGCTGCATTTCTTGAAGGTCATAACATTCTGAGTGAGAGTTCCAGTTTTGTCTGTGAAAACATATTCAACCTGCCCAAGGAGGTCATTAAGGCGACTGGCCCTTGCTTGGGCAGGGATGTCGGATTCAGCGTAGTACATCTCAAGGTCATTATCGATGAAGACGTTGCAGGTTACGAAGATGAATTCCAGCCTACGAGATAATGAAGTGCAATAAAATCTTCCCCAATCCAAAATGAAAGAAAATTATTCCAACATAAAAAAGTAACAAAGTGATCTGCCAAACTTTACGGATAAATTGTCCCATCACAAATGAAAAAATAAATAAAAAAAATCTGTTTATATACCACCATTCGCATAACATGCCAAAACAAGAAAGGAATTACAAATGTATCTCTAGA
Organism: Pelobates fuscus; assembly: GCF_036172605.1. Classification (NCBI taxonomy): domain Eukaryota; kingdom Metazoa; phylum Chordata; class Amphibia; order Anura; family Pelobatidae; genus Pelobates; species Pelobates fuscus. The sequence goes on from NC_086321.1 coordinate 350,063,075, forward strand.
TGGCATGACATGCCTAGCCAATTGCACAACCTATTTCCCACCTCTTCGAACGCATGCTGGAGATGCCATCAAACTAGTAGCCCCTCCTTTCACATATGGTGGCAATGCATTCATTTAAAGATTCGGGACTCGTATAATGTAATTTATACGCATCGTTACTGATCTACAGCTTCCATTAACTCCCACCTCCTTGATTCTTCTATCCCCACAGTCGTCCCATACATTCAAGGCTTCTTTTCTCAAGAACCTTTTGACTGCTGCAAACCAGCTTACATCGGCTTCTTGGAAAACTAAGCCCACCCTCAACGAGGGATTGGATTCAGAACGTTGAAAACATTCGAACTATGGAGGAACTGTGCCTTTCAATGACACACAGATGTCCTCAATATCTACTTACTTGGGACCCGTGGATCTCTTTCCTCAAGAGACACTCACAGGCCACGATTCATAGTGAGATCTCCTACTGTATTGTAACAACTTACTTTTCTACATTGAGGCCCCAAGCAGCAAATCTAGGTTCTGGTTTCTCTGTTAAATCCCACTGGGTTTTCTCCTCCTCATATTACCTTAGATCTGCCAAGTCCTTTAGAAAACCACTGAGTCCTTATTCTACTGTCACATGCATACGCACTGCTAGTGAGAGGTCTTAATTGTTTAGATTTCCACAGGAGCACCATACATAAAGAAACTAAAATAGCGTTGTGTCACACCCCATGATAGGGTTCCAACTCTTGCGGATTTGTTTTCTACCATACCTTTACCACTTCACATTGAAATGTACTTCTGAAGCGCTTGTTGAATCTACGTATGTGGTTATTTTTTTGCACAAACATAAAAAAAAAAAAACTTACAAAGTATGAGACAGAAAGAATGAGGCAGTTATTCGCAACTCTAGCTGTAACGAGTCCCAATCAGCCAGAAAGGATCAGTTACCAATCAGAAAGCCACTGATCAGCTGTTTGTTCCTATTCTAGCCTCCCAGATATGCTTTATTTTAATGGAGAGGAGAAACTTAACAAAAAAATAAAATTTATACAAAAAATAAAAAAAAAGTGATATTTGGCAAATACATTCTGGTTTTCCACTCACCCGATGTAAAGAAAAAAAGGGACCAAGGTGCTTGTTGCCACAAAGTAGCTCCATGCTGTGAAAAATCCCATTAAAGATGATGACATTTGGGAGTTACTGGGAATATAATAATGTTTTTTTAGGTTCCTTTCATTCCAGAATCCAGCGATTATGCCCAAGCAGATTGATGTAATTATTATCATAGCAGCAATCTAGAAGGGCCAACAAAACAATACATATCACTACTGAAAGAAAAATGTAAAAAGAAAAAAAAAAGTTGTTTTTTTTAAAAAAAAACTTTTATACTACAAGTCCTTACAGAAACAACATTTTTATTGATAAGGTACTCCAGCAGGCTCCTCTTTATTGTTACTTTGCCCGAGTTCATCATTATTTTTGAGTCATGCCCTGTATAAAAAAGATAAAATAAAAATAATGCCGCTGAGCAGTACTCAAAAGAAACATCATTAAATTGTGTATCAGCGATAATTACAACAAATGTGCCTTATATCTTAAATAAAAAGGGACTTTGATAAGCAGCTACCACACCTCATGTTTAATCAATACATAGGCCCCAATATAGCAGGGATAGATGATAGTATCATAATATGGACATACAATTTCATCCATTCGCAAAACATAAAAATAAACGGTTATATTTAAAATTAATGACAAGTGTGTCACTGCATTGTATTGCAATATAGCAGATGATAAAGGGTGTAAAAATGTGTGGATATATATATATATAATACACACACACACACTATATATATATATTCTCAAATATATGTGAGAATGGGTATTATCAAAGGGTAGTAGATCAGAATACTATGGTTTTTATTGGATAATTTATATATAGATTGATTATATTTTAATACACATCTAATAAGATTAGCATTGAATAAAACAATTGAGGGGGAAGTATATTAGTATATCAACGTATGTATACATAATTTGTGATTTATATATTGAAGTACCTCTTCTATTATTATTATTATTGATTTTGTCTATATACAATCATTAAGAAAAGTATTTTTTTTTTTTTTATTCTTTATTTTGGGTGTGCACAGAATAAACAAATAGCCGGTATGCGCCACAACAGCGACATCCAGTAGAATAGGTAAACATTGGTATTACATGTCATGGCATTCGTTATATAGGCACATTTTTATAATATTACAGTAGTTTAGGTTTATGTTTAGTTTTCAATATGTAAGCATAATGCACATGCCATGGGTAAATAGAGGAGAGACAAAGGAGGAAAACATGGCTTGTGCAGAGAATGTACATATAAGAGTATTGTAATAATTGACTTGATAGTGTTACTTCTCACTTGTCTGCCTATGCAGTGATGAAATGGTTGCTTGTTACGCTATCTTTAAGATTCGGGTAGCTTAGAGACATAGAGCAAAACATAAAAGCAGCGCTGTCGTTAAGGTTCTTGTGTGTAGGTAGCGGTTACGTGTGGTGCGACACAATACATCACCCCCATTCAAACCCTTAACCCAATCAAAACCAGGAAACATATATGTGTGGTATAAAAAGGCCACAGCTTTTATTTATATTTCGTTTATAATTTATCAAACATATTTATAAAACCAACCATAAATAAAACAAGGTATAAACATTATTTAACTTGAACTAGTCCTTGCCAACCGTACCACCAACCCTCTAGGGTACACGCCCTACCGAGGCATCAGCCCTCCCCCCTCGTCCATGATACCTGGCCTTCACCTTGGCCTTCCAATACCACATGCCAACCCCTGGCCACCATTCCTGGCACAGAGGGCACGCGCAAATACCCAAACCTTTCCCGAGGTTAGGGGAGGGGACCCGACCCAGCATCCTACTTTTTCTTGTACTCCTCTTCCCAATTGGTTCGGCAAGGACCATACCCGCCAGCTGTGACAAGATATTGAACACCTACAGAGGAAGGAAACAAAAACAGCAAAAAAGGGGAGGGAGGGAGATTGTCACCTTGCCGTTATTTTAAGATGGCTGAGGTGAAGGGGACAAAATGTCCGTTATTTATACAACCCCACCCAAACCCTTAACCTAAATGCCACACCCATTTTACACCCACACCCACCACACCCACACATGCCTCCTATCCGGCTAGCTTTCAGCCCGCCTCCTCTGGGCCTTGTGTGTAGGTAGCGGTTACGTGTGGTGCGACACAATACATCACCCCCATTCAAACCCTTAACCCAATCAAAACCAGGAAACATATATGTGTGGTATAAAAAGGCCACAGCTTTTATTTATATTTCGTTTATAATTTATCAAACATATTTATAAAACCAACCATAAATAAAACAAGGTATAAACATTATTTAACTTGAACTAGTCCTTGCCAACCGTACCACCAACCCTCTAGGGTACACGCCCTACCGAGGCATCAGCCCTCCCCCCTCGTCCATGATACCTGGCCTTCACCTTGGCCTTCCAATACCACATGCCAACCCCTGGCCACCATTCCTGGCACAGAGGGCACGCGCAAATACCCAAACCTTTCCCGAGGTTAGGGGAGGGGACCCGACCCAGCATCCTACTTTTTCTTGTACTCCTCTTCCCAATTGGTTCGGCAAGGACCATACCCGCCACTAGCCCCGCTGCATTTACGCCTAAATCAGCGGGCGCGACCCCCAAGCAACGCCATGGCCTGTTCCAACGCATCCTGCAGCTCTAGGTTAAACAAGTCCAAACCGACATCAGTGAGATGGACCCCATCCGGGCGGAAAAAGATAGCCGCCTCCCGCTCAAAAGTACGGTGTCGAACTGCCAAGCCCCCGATACCTAGCACAAACTTGGAAACCCGCTTATTAATCTTTATGCGACAGCGCTCCATAGCACCCTGATCGCGTGCGCACTTCCAATAGTTCCTGGAAACTATTCCTGACCATATTAAGCAAATTTTTGGAAAAAGTACTCGCAAGCGCGCCAAGTCTCGCCTGATCAGCTCCCCTAAGCCCCACGCGGGCAGCGAACCTAAATCGTTCCCTCCCAGATGCACCACCAAGATATCCGGGATTCCTAATAACGTGGATAACTGCACGACCTCAGGCAACAGCTGACCCCATTTCATGCCCCGGAACCCGAACCACCGGACCTCCGCCAGCTCCCGAGGTATTCCAAGCCTTGTCCCACCCGGGCGAACCCCAGCCCGCAGGTGGGCCCAGTAGATGTAGGAATGACCGATTATCCAGATCCGTCGGCCGGGCCCTGTGGAGAAAACACAAGGGGAATACCGATCAGCCGAGTGGGCCGAACATAGGACCGAAACCTCCCCGATTCCCATCTACCAATCCTTTGAATGGCCTGGTCCGAGAAACCTAAACGAGAGGCTTCCGTAGCGGCCCCAATCCGAAAAGAGTGACCCCCAAAGTCTGTGCTCGAAATACCCAGATGTTCGAGTGTCAGACGGAAAACCCGGAGAAATTGGAAGCGGGAAAGAAAAGACCCATCCCCATGGATTAACAATGGGCCTACAACATCCGGGCGACACAGAAGGTAAGATTGAAAAGCTGCGACGGGACAGACAGCCGAGCCGGGAATGGCGCGAAGGGACACCCATGCCCCCCTACCAAAAATGTCAGTTTTCGACTTTCGCACCAGAAAACGCACCGTATCATCCACGACCGACACATCATGGAACAACAAGCCGCCTGGAATCCGCTTGCTAGGGCTCACAAGTTCCCCAATCCGCAGAGCACCAAAGAAGGCGAAAGAGAAAGCCACCCGAAACAAACGCGCTTCGAAATCGGACAAACAGACCCTGGATAAGACCGACGCAATACCAAGTAGCAGCGCGCCAGAAACCGGTCTCCTGGAATCCCGAGGCTGCGGACCTCTACGCCAGCCACGCATAGCGAGCCGGACCATGAAATCTTTGGTCACATCCGGCACGCGAGTCAGGTTGAACCAGAAGCTCAGACCTGATAGCTTCCCTGATACCGTGGCCGGGGAACAACCACTAGCCTCCCAAAACCAGAGCAACCGTAAAACCCCCTGAACCCTCTCCGCAGATGAAGAAAACCCACCTTGGTCCTGCTCTAGAGCGACCCAGTCACCCCATGCCTTACCGTACCGGGCCCAAGTAGCATCCGACACTGAAGACCGAATCCATTCCCTTATTCGCTCAGGCCAAGGGACCCTAGCTCTCTGGGACAGGGAAGGCCCATCGTATCTGCTTCGGGCGCGATCTGACGAAACACCTGCCATTGGAAACGAGAAAGGGCGTCAGCCGTGGTATTCTCTACACCGGGAATATGCACAGCGCGACATGTAACGTTCAAAGACAGGCAACGCAGTACCAAGCTCCGCAGGAGCCTGACCACCGGAGGAGAGGAGGCTGTCAACCGATTAATGGCCTGGACAACGCCCAAATTGTCACAGTGGAACACGACACGCCTGTTCTTGATCTCCGGTCCCCAAAGATGGAGAGCCACCACAATGGGAAAAAGCTCCAAGAACGCCATGTTCTTGGTCAGGCCCGAGTCGAACCACGATCTTGGCCAAGGTTCTGCGCACCATTGTTTTCCCATGATAGCCCCAAAACCCGACGAACCCGCGGCATCCGTAAACAGGTGCAGCACTGAGTTTGCCACCTCGGGCTGCTGCCAGTAAGACCTACCATTGTACTCTTCCAGAAAAACCGCCCAAACCGCTAAATCCTCCCTGAGCGGTTTGGTCAGGCGGACGAAGTGGAACGGCTTCAGTATCCCTGACGTGGCAGCCGCCAGGCGTCGGTTAAATACTCTACCCATGGGCATAATCCGGCAGGCAAAGTTTAATTTGCCCAACAAGGACTGAAGTCGTTGCAGCGTGATCTTCCGCAAGGAGCTCGCCTCCTGGACCACCCCACGTAGATCAGCCAACTTGTCCAACGGAAGCCGACATTCCCCGATGACCGAATCAATCTCGATCCCGAGGAAGCTCAAGCACGTGGAAGGGCCAATTGTTTTGTCAGGTGCCAGCGGCACGCCGAACATACAGGCCACATCCGACACTGCTTGTAAGATCTGGGAGCATATCGGGGAATGCGCGGGGCCCACACACAGAAAGTCATCTAAGTAGTGAAGCAGGGATTCGTAACCGGACTCCATTCTCACTACCCATTCTAGAAAAGAGCTGAAGCATTCAAAATAAAAACAGGATATTGCACAACCCATGGGGAGACACATATCCACGTAATAATGACCTTCAAATGCACATCCCAAGAGATGATGACACTCTGGGTGAACTGGTAGGAGGCGAAAGGCAGACTCGATATCAGTTTTTGCCATAAGTGCCCCGGGGCCAGCGGCCCTGACTATGCCCACAGCAGCATCAAAGGACGCATAGGAAACGCGGCATAATTCAGCTGCAATGTCATCGTTTACCGAGCACCCATGAGGGTGCGACAGGTGATGAATCAGCCGGAACTTTCCCGGTTCCCGTTTGGGCACCACGCCCAACGGTGACACCCTTAGATCGGGGAGTGGCGAATCCCGAAATGGGCCCGCCATTCGGCCCAGCGCCACTTCCTTCGCCAGTTTTTCCCTGACCACCCCTGGATATTCAGAAACAGATCTCAGGTTTCTGCAAAAACCGGAGACCTGCCGAGGCCGGTGAGGGATCCAAAACCCCTGCCCAAAACCCTCTAGCAATAAGGCAGCCGCCTTCTTATTCCTATAACGATTTAGCCATGGGCGCATCGCGTCGACGTCCACCGGCGTCTTCGCTCTTAGCGCCCACGGAGTCCCCTTTGTCGCCAGTTTTGGCTCGTTTGAAGCATTTTGAAGCGGGGTGAGACCCACCGCACCCCGAACACTCATGCTTGAAGCGGCAACTAGACCCGAATTTGCATTGGCCATCGTTATATTGCCAACAGCAGCCTGTTTTACGTTGCCCGGCCGACGCTGCGGTTGAAGAACCCGCGCCGGCCCCCCCAAGAAAGGACGACAGGCCCCCTTGATGTGAGGCTGGGCGGGTCATGATAGCTAACCACAAGCCAATGTCCATTTGATCCCAGCCCATGGAAGGCCGAACCGCTAAACGTTGGCGGAACTGCTCATCATACCGCCACCAACCTAAACCGCCGTACACCCGACAAGCGGTCCATATGACGTCCTGGTAGCAGAATAGGGAAGAACATTTGGCGGGAGTCTTCTCACCTATCACGCTGGCTAAGATCGAAAAGGCTCGGATCCAGTTTCCGAAAGTTTTCGGAATCTTCCGGTACCGAAACTTTTCTTTGTCCTTTTCGGACTCTTTAGCGTCAGCGTCAACCCGGGGAAGATCTTCCATAGGGAGGAGAGAAAAAATTTCAACAAATTCCCCCTTGTCTATTTTGGCGCGCAATTCCGGCGTGAGATGGAGGCCCAGAGGGCCTGACCAGCACATGTACGCCGCACCGTGCGCAGCCGGAGCAACCCCCAAACCCGAGAGAGCAGCGGCGTCCCCGGCCGTGCCCACTGCAGATTCCGGCGTCACCGGCAGTAACGCCGAGGTTGAGGGGATGGGGGCCTGTGTTATATTAGCGGGCATTGGCGCCGCGACTGCAGAAGGATCAGACCCTGCGGAACCTGCCCAACCCGCCCGAAGTTGGTTATCTAACGCCACCGGGGGGGAAGCCCCGGGGCGATAACCCCGCTCAAGGGTTAGCAAAACCTGCTTCATAGCCTGGAGTACAGAACCCAATTCTTGCACCTCCCCTGCGCCAGCGCCCCCCAAACCCGACCCCGTTATACCAGAGTACTCACCTGCAGGAGCTGAATTGGCAGGTAGTAGCGGGACTTCAACATGCCCACCAGGCTGCAACGGCCCCAAGGGAACTGCGACCGCAGGAAGCACTGCACCAGTCACAGCATCGGGGGACCGACTTGTCAGCCGACCAGGGGTGACCTGTGAAGACAGGACAGGTGAAAAAGAACCCTGCCCACCCAACCCAGGTAACTGGGGACCCGCAGAAGTGGTAAAGACTGTGTGTAAAACTGGCATGGCAGAAGGAGCCCCAGAGGGGGCAGCATGGACCATGGGTAATGGCGGGGCAGATGCAGAGGGCATCAGACCCATAGGGAGGGGGCCAAGGGGGGTAGGATGGGCAGGAGATAGTGTTGGAAGAGCTTGATGGGCGGCTGAGGATGATGAGAATGCAGGATGAACGGATGAGGTTGATGGGAGTGCATGCTGTCCGGCTGAGGATGATGGGAGTGCATGCTGGCCGGATGAAGCTGATGGAAGTGCCTGTTGAACGGATGAGGCTGATGGGAGTGTGGTAGTGGCCGGGCCAGGGGAGACAGAGCGGGGAGGATGATAAGGGGGGGGGCTGTGCCCACGAGTAGCCGGACCTGGCTCCATACCCCGACCCCCCGAACCCCCCAACCCCCTACTGGTTGCCCTGCCGCCTCGCGGCCTACTCACCACTCCTGAAGAAGAGCCGGCCGCCGACCTCACTTGCTCGTGCTCCGCCTGGGATCCACCATGAGCCGAGCGCCTGTCAGGTGCTCGGGTTGTCGCCATCGTTGTGCTGGAGAGTGATCTCGCGGACGACCTCCTGGAGGCCCGCGAGATCACAGGAGCAGGAACCGGCGCGGGATGGCCATCACCTCCCCGAGAAGCGGCAGCCGCACGGGTAGCTCTAGACCGCCTCGGGGAGGAGGCGACAGGCTGCACTGACACGTTGCCGCCCGCGGCCGCGGGGGACCTGGCGCGCGGGCCGGCAACGGGGCTCCTGCTCCTACCCCTCACCCGACCCTCCCGCGAGGGGCTATAACGGGTAGGAGGACGCGCCCGGCGGCGCGGAGTACCCTGGCTGCCGACAGAGGGAGCAGCAACCAGGGAGGCACCCTGCAGCCTTACCAGCTGGGCCTGCAGGTGCCGGCCACCGTCCTGGAGGGCCTCAGCCCGAAGAGCAGCAAGGATTCCGTCAATATCCATGCTTCTGGCCGTGGGGTAAGCAAAAGCAACACAATGATAGGAAAGAGATTGTCACCTTGCCGTTATTTTAAGATGGCTGAGGTGAAGGGGACAAAATGTCCGTTATTTATACAACCCCACCCAAACCCTTAACCTAAATGCCACACCCATTTTACACCCACACCCACCACACCCACACATGCCTCCTATCCGGCTAGCTTTCAGCCCGCCTCCTCTGGGCCTAAATTAGCGATTAAGAGAGAGGTACTTACATACTCATAAACATAGTGAGAAATTATGTGGTTAACATGCTTTGTTGACGCTTAAGGTATAATGTGTAGGTTGCGTGATGTGAGATCAGAACAATAGACAGAAAAGAAAAAAAATATATATAACATTTGCTCGTCATTAAGCATTACTGTTTGCTTGTAAGGCACTGTGGCCCGGAGTTGTGAGTGTTTATGCTTTCTGCTCTTCATGGTTGTCAGTCCTGGACACCTAGTTTAACAGGCTTAAACTGAGTGATGATGGGCCTGGAGCTGACCTGTCTGGAGGCTTTGTGTAGAGAGTCACTATCAGCCGATGCCGTCTCTTGTGAAGCAGCGAGCATTGATTGGTGTGGTGTTGAAGGCTGCAGCAGCGGTGGGCAGTGTGAAGACATCCTTCCAGCCCCAGGCTGTTATGTAGGCCTGCATCTCGGCGCCACAAGCTCTGCAACCACTGGAGCCTGAGTTTCTTCCCCTGACGGGGGCAATGGAGGGCCTGATGGGCTTTGGCCGCTTGCGGCGATAAAGCCTCCTTGCGTGTGGGCGATGCGTCTGGGTCTTCGCCCTTTTGGCCTTCAGCCCGGGTGGGCTCTGTGGTTTGGGGGTGTGTGGGTCGCCTGTCGCTGTGCCCAAGGGTACACTTCCCTGTCCCCGCCGCCAGCTGCCTCTCTTACCTGCCGTCCGTGCAGGATTCTGTGTGATTTGTGCTGCTCTCATGCGGTCTCTGAGTTGCGCCCAGAAGCGGCTGAATATTGCGTTCAGGTGCTGTGCAGTGTCTTGCAGGATCATCGTTTGCTGTAGCTGATTCAGTGCAGGCAGCTTGTTGACGGTCGCCATCTTGGGAGAGCCGTGTGGGCGCCAGCACTGCTTTATCTTTTTTTCGCGACTTCGTGTAGCTGGTGGCTCCGAACACACAGTGCGGACCGGGATGACCCCCGCCGGTCCAGAGGGGGGGGCGGTAGGAGGTGAGTAGCGTGGAGGTTCTATCCACAGGGTTACCCGCGACCAGAGCGGCCGCCTCTCACCTACAGGGCCTCGGGTAGGCCTCTTGGTGCTGGTTTCCGGTAAGTAGCGGGTTAATGACTGGTATCAATCGATTTGCCCGGGTGTCCCCGACTATACTGTCACCCTCCAGGTGCTGTGCTTGCAGTTTTATTGGGGTTTTTGCCCCGAATCATGCCATTATGCTCAGGAGCTCTGTTTCAGCACATCCATTCAGCCTGGAAGCCAAGCTCCGCCCCCCGAAAAGTATTTTTAATTTACTGACATTTTATTAAAATGTTTTAATTAAATATATATTTTTGTGTTCGTTTATAAGGATACCGGATTTAATGTGTTGGAGGATGGTGTAAATTCCACAAACGTATGGACAGCACACTATCTAATTCACTTATATCACACATTTTACAATCAATAGTTGTGCTGGTGGACTTTTCTAATTTAACTATTTGCCTAAAATTTGTCTTTCCCTTTGCCAATTCTTTGTCATTGCCGATGTAGTGAATAAACCAGCAGGAGTCAAACTCCAACTTTTTCCATACTCATTCCAGATTTTTTTATTTGAATGCTGTATCATCTTCTTCCTGACTCTGGACTGTGGATACCCGATTGCCATTACTAGGAGTTCCATATGTCTATGGAGAGATGCCTTTTTATGCTGCTATTTTGTAAGTGCAATGAATAAATGTGAATTTGTATATTTCTAAACATTCTTCACTATATTGCCTCTTTTTATATTCCATATATCGTTTTGGAGGATATCTCCACTCATCATACTACCCCTGAGAGGGTGAAAGGCCTGAATTATCGTTTGTTTGTGAGTGCATTTCTAATCTCACTTTAATCACTATTCATATTTACTCTTTTACGCTATGAAAGTTATTTCAATTTTCACACAGATACCCATTAAGGAGATTTGACCTATATCAGGTTGTCCTTTTGTATTTAACCTATTATACATATTCTGGGTGGTCTCCACTTTTGTCTGTTTACTGTATATTTCCACAGGTGGTTGTGAAGTTCACCTGGAGCTATCACAGTTTACGTATATCTCTCTAGTGTATATACTTTGTTTTTTGTTTCATCATTCCAGATTTGTGTTAAGATTCTAAACAAAAGAACGACTAGTAAAATAGAACTATATTCTGTGGTTGCACATGCACTTGCCATACATCACTCTATAGACAGTGCGGTAGTCTGCTTTTAAGCCAATGCCAACAACGCCTTGGCAAGACCTATATAAGTGATAGTCATTCTCATAAATTATTTCTAAAGATCTAAACATTTTATGTATTACACACCTGCATAAATAACAAGACCATAGCAGTGGTCTACGTTACGGACTTTGCAGTCTCGAAGGAGAATATTTTCGTTATTTAGAGCATACGTTTTATCATTCCATTCCAAGATACCTACAAATTTGTGTAGTCTGACATTTGGCTCCTCGCATGTGACCAGACCTGCAATGAAATTACAGTAGACCATATTGTGATATCTAAATATAAATACATACAAATAAAAAAAATAAAAATAGTGGTTAATCCCTCCAAATAGGGGATTTTTGTACGAATTTTTTTTTTTTTTTTTTTTTTTTTAATAGTGCATTTTGCTCAGTTTATGTTCCCATTAGTATCACTCACCATCAAATTCTGCCAGTGCTTTTTCGCAGTTTAGGGCATGTTGTGTCACTATCAGCGATTGCCTGATTTTCAGGTTAGTCTCTCTAACAAAATAAAAAAAATAAAAAAAACACGATTTTTATGAGATTGATAGAAGAGGATTTAAAAGAAAATGAAAGAGTACTAATAGAAAATATATATATATATATATGAAATGTCAATCGAGCTGAATTATGATGTTGCTGCATTTATAAGATGTCAATCATTACAGCAAACATGTTAAACAATTTTATATTTAAAAAGGAGGCACATTGGGCAGAAACGGGTCCCCCTGTTTTGTTGAATTATATAGACAATACATTAAAAAGGTGCAAAACATGAAATAAAAAAACGCTCTGCATTAAAGTTGTTAAACCTGCTACACTTGCATAGGCGTTTATCAGCAACAGATACTTTATTATCCAATAAAGTATGTCCCACAAAGGTTGTTTTCTAAGCTATGCTGGGTACAGAGACTGGTCAGGCTGCGGACACACCAAAAGCCAGATTAAAAGGGACCTTCTAGGCACTAGAACTGCTTTGTGTCATTTAAGTGGTTGTAGCAGGGGTAGGCAACCGTTGGTACTCCAAATGTTGAGGACTACATCTACCCTAATGCTTTTCCAACATTATAGGAGATGTAGTCTACATAATTTGGATAAGATTGGGTTATAGTGTGTAAAGCCCACTGGTGACATTCTTCCATTCAGCATTAAAAACAGTTTTTGAATGGTTTGATACTAAACAAGAGCCTCCAGCAGCCAATCACCTATGTGCTGTTCAAGCGAATGAAAAGGCATCAGCCCAAGTGGCAGTGGTCGACAGGGATTTTCTGAGAGTGTCAGGTGACTACTCTCAGCCTTTCAGTTGCACATTGCTGGCATGAATTGGCAAGGCTAAGGAAGAGAGTAGTCTCCGCTTTAGCCAGAGCTCCAGTGGGAATCATGCTGTGGGTGGGCAGGGACACCTAGTGTGAAACTGCTCCAAATAGGTTTTACCCTGAATGAAGGGCAGGAACCAGAGGTCTCCATTTAATGAGATGAAGTGGCTATTGTACCCAGAATGTCCATTTAGCATAGGGACTTTTGGAGTGGCAGATCCAGGCAAATACTTATTATAATCCGAAAACAGCTGCAATACAAATGTTCCCATTTTTCCCCAACTTATTTATTATGAAAATAGAGGTCTATCGCTACTGGGTTGTTCCACGTGCTATATACTATATGTTATGTATGCTTGACATAGTAGCTGGTTTTCCTTTTGTGTGCTCAGCCTCTAACCCAAAATGTATATGTTACATGCAAATGTTATAAAATGGGACTGATCTACACATTTAAGGAAATGTGGAATAAAAGGATATATTTAAAAAAAAACCAAAAAAAAACAAACAAAAAAAAAAAAACTTCTACAAGCGGGTGACCCCTACTAATTAGGAGAGATCCAACTCCGAACCTCACCCAAGTCCCTTGTTGTACATACTGGCTCAGCAAGCGTCCCCTTTTGATTACAGTACATGGGACATCATTAAAGTGAATGGGATGCCCAGCACATTTCGCAAGAGTGGATAGATATCACAATTAAGGCATGGACTAAGAGGAGGTAGAGTGAACATTTTACAAGTTTAGTACTAATGGAGTTATAAATGGTTGCCTAGAGGCTTTAAGAGAAGAAATTAGTGTGTGGATGCATTCATATGATCTACTTGTCCCAATTATAAAACTGTACCCTATCTTTAGATAAAACCAATGTGAACGGTAAAGTGGCATAAAAAGTTCCCAGATATTCAGACATACAGTAAGCCTATGGAGTCATGCAAAATAAGGGATTTTAAGTACAATCAATACATGCATTTCATGTGCAAGTAGGTCAATGAGACTGGTCGCAGAACATTACCCATCAATTCCTGCTGTTTCCACGTAACATAAACCATTTGGCTCCGTGCTATGTAAGAGTATTGTGTCTGCCTGTTAAAAATAGTTTATATTATTTGATACAGCAAATAAAGTTGAAGAATAGAAAACCACATCTGATATTTAGTATTTTTACATCAGTTTTTTAATTACTACCTCAACAATTATGTATACACGAAAACGAACCAAAAAAAAGCAGCGTTAAAAAAAAAATATATATGTAGGGGACAGGGTCTGAACACTGAACGAGCAAGACGTGGGGTTGCACGGGCTTCTCAGCTTCAACTCTAAAATAAGTAAATATTACAGTAATCTGACTATTGTAAGCAACCGTTTTAACATTAAGGGTTTAAAGAGAGACTCTGATCATTATATTCAGCTCCAGTTACTGTATTACTTGGTATCTCACTCGATCAGCTTAACTGTGGCCTATCGGAGGTAGGGGACGCGGCAGATCCACCAGTCCTGGGTGACTTTGGTGTCATGGTTGACACTACCCCCTACTCCCCCGACTTTGGACCAGCGGGGGTTATCCCAGTCCTTACTGGAGGAGATCTCAGCTTGTGTGATGAAGACACTTAGTATCTAGCACACAGAGTCTAGAACAAACCTCTACACAAAATGACTGCAGCCCAATCTATACCTAGTCTGCACAGCAATCTTCTTGAGAGATCTCATTTAGTAAAGCTTTCGAGCCGCTTTGCTCACCACGAAGTCTACTGCTTCCTCCCAACCTCATCAGCTGAGGCTACCACTTACCAGAGCTGGAAAAACACTGGAGGAAGACCTCAACAAAGCCCAACAGAGTTGAATTAAAAGTAGTAAATAATATTTATATATTCATAAATACATAACCAGCAATCGGCAAAGAAGACAAAAGGCAGAATAAAATTATGGCTTCATTCCTATATATTTTTATTCATTCTTTTAATTCTGCAACCACCACCTGCATGCCACTACAGCAAACAATATTCACCAGCCAAGCAACAGTTTTGTAAATGTAAATGTATCCTCCTCTTCCTATAGGTTAGGAAGTGTTCTGCTCTTGTAGCTTCCACATTTGATTGGCTGTGCATTCACAGCTCCTTCCCTACATTTCCACCATTTCATATTATATACTGTATGTTGGGGAACTTTTATAAATCCCTAACTGAAACTTTCCCCTTATGAACTTACTTCAGCTGTCTGACTTGTGCTCTTTATTATCATATTGCTTGTTTGGGTTATTGGAGTCATTGGCCCTACTGATTGCATAGCAAATGCCTCTACTCCTCCTCCCCCGACATCAGGGACCTAATGCGTATGTGCGGCTAGCGTCGCAATTGCATTAGGACAACCCCGTAGGAAAGCATTGAATCAATGATTTCCTATGGAATTTTAGTGGACGATGGATGTCCTCAAGCATCCAGCGTCGGTTAGGCGACCAAGAGGTGGAGTTAACCCCCGCAATGTAATTATTGCAGTTTTTTCAATAACTGCAATACCGTAATTACAATTGCACGGTTAAACTGACAGGGACAGTGCACCCAGTCCACGTCAATGAGCAAAGGCCATGGAGAGCTTTACCAAGGAATTTTTCTGTCATAGTAAAAACAAAATTTTGGGAAAAAAAGAGTGGAAACCACTAAGATCATACACTTACTGGCACAAAGTCATTTTTCCGCATACATATAATGTTTCCAATATTAATGTCTTTCCACTTTTCCATGTTGAATCTTTACAAAAGAAAAAAAAAAAGTTTGTTAGTTGTGTCCAACTTTTACGTGTGTACCTCTCATGACAAACATGAAATATGATATAAATATCTAAACATAGTCTTGAAAAACAGTTGACCTTTCAGATCAGTCAATCAATCACGGACGTATACCTCATTATGCTAGCAGTATACAAGTAGAAGCCAGGGTTGAGTGACAGGGAAAAAAAAGTAAAAAAGGAGAACCTTTCTACTGGTAGTTTTTGGCTTGTTGGGGGATATAGGATGCTCTCATGTCAATGTGTTGGCAGTGAAGCCACCCAGGGCCGGATTAACATAGGGGCTGATGGAGCTGCAGCTCCAGGCCCATTTAAAAAAAAAAAAAATTATAAATTTACACACTACTCTTAGGTTTGTCACCTGACTGGTATTTTACTGGCACAGCCAGTATTTGAGGCTGCCTGGCCATGCCGGTATTGCAGTACTTCCTGTCAATACAAATGAAGGTATTTTTCTCAGAATAAATGGAGATTACTCTGCAATGCCAGCACCGGCCAGTAGGGGTCACTGTGTGTGGAGAGAGGCAGGGCTAGGAAGTTACAGCATATCCGTCCCTGCCTCTCTCTACTACTCACTGATCCATGGGGGAGCAGCTACACAGCACAGAGTCCAGACAGCAGCACCCAGCCTGCAAAGAGACTACAGCTCAGGTAAGTGAGGGATGGGGGGTAAGGCAGCAGGGACACATTGGGACACTGAGACACATGTGGACACTGAGACACTAGGGGACATATGGGGACACTGAGACACTAGGGGACACAGACACTGGGAGACCTGGAAACACTGAGACACAGACACTAGGGGACACTGTGATACATAGGGACATTGGGAGACACTGAGACATTGGAACACGGAGACACTATGTCCCCATTTCTCCCAGTATCCCCATGTCCCCCCTCCAGTGTGGCTAGTGTCAGGGTCCCCAAGTCTCCCAGTGTCTGTGTCCAATGTCTCTCAGTGTGCCTAGTGTCCCCATGTGTCCCAGTGTCCCCATGTCTATGTCCACAAGTCTCCCAGCCAGTGTCCCCTAGTCTCCCAGTGTCCCCTAGTCTCCCAGTGTCCCCTAGTCTCCCAGTGTCCCCTAGTCTCCCAGTGTCCCCTAGTCTCCCAGTGTCCCCTAGTCTCCCAGTGTCCCCTAGTCTCCCAGTGTCCCCTAGTCTCCCAGTGTCCCCTAGTCTCCCAGTGTCCCCTAGTCTCCCAGTGTCCCCTAGTCTCCCAGTGTCCCCTAGTCTCCCAGTGTCCCCTAGTCTCCCAGTGTCCCCTAGTCTCCCAGTGTCCCCTAGTCTCCCAGTGTCCCCTAGTCTCCCAGTGTCCCCTAGTCTCCCAGTGTCCCCTAGTCTCCCAGTGTCCCCTAGTCTCCCAGTGTCCCCTAGTCTCCCAGTGTCCCCTAGTCTCCCAGTGTCCCCTAGTCTCCCAGTGTCCCCTAGTCTCCCAGTGTCCCCTAGTCTCCCAGTGTCCCCTAGTCTCCCAGTGTCCCCTAGTCTCCCAGTGTCCCCTAGTCTCCCAGTGTCCCCTAGTCTCCCAGTGTCCCCTAGTCTCCCAGTGTCCCCTAGTCTCCCAGTGTCCCCTAGTCTCCCAGTGTCCCCTAGTCTCCCAGTGTCCCCTAGTCTCCCAGTGTCCCCTAGTCTCCCAGTGTCCCCTAGTCTCCCAGTGTCCCCTAGTCTCCCAGTGTCCCCTAGTCTCCCAGTGTCCCCTAGTCTCCCAGTGTCCCCTAGTCTCCCAGTGTCCGTGTTCCCATGTCTCTGTGTCCCTAGTGTCTTAGTGTCCCCAAATGTTTCAGTGTCCCCATGTCTCCCGGTGTCATCATGCCTCTGTGTCCCCGGGTCTCTCAGTGTCCCTGGGTCTCACTGTGTCCCCAGTATCCTAGTGACATGGGGACACACTGAGGCATTGGGACACTGGGAGAAATGGGGACACTGAGACACAGGGAGACTAGGGGACTGGGCGACATGGGGACACTGACACTGTGATACATAGGGACACTGAGACACTGGGTGACTTGCGAGACAATCCATCTATACAGCAGAATCAAACTGTGATTAGTTTGTTGGTGATTTTACAGAATTTTCTCTGAAGTCACTCCTTGTGATTATACAAATGATTAAGGCTGGTATTTTTTTTCAAGAAAGGTGGCAACCCTAACTACTCTTCACATACTCTTGCTTAAAGGAACACTATAGGGTCAGGAACACAATCATGTATTTCTGACCCTATTATGTTAAAACAACCACCCTGGCCCCTTCTTGACTCCCTAAATATAGTAAAATATGCTGCTGGATCTGCCTCTGAACTGACTGTCTGCTGACATCATCGGAAGTGGTGGTCTGAGCAAATTACAATACTTCCCCATAGGATTGGCTGATACTGTCAACTAGGCAGATCAGGGGCAAGCCAGCACAAGTCCAACATAGCCCTGGCCAATCAGCATCTCCTCATAGAGATGCATTGAATCAATGCATCTCTATGAGGGAAGTTCAGTGTCTGCATGCAGAGGGTGGAGACACTGAATGGCAGTGCTGTACACTAGGCAGTACTGCCACAGGAAGCACCTCTAGCAGCCATCTAAGGAGTGGCCAGTGGAGTTATTTTCTCTGAAAAGACAGTGCATATTGCAAAGGGCCTGAATGGAATGATTCTACTTACCAGAACAAATACAATAAGCTGTAGTTGTTCTGGTGACTATAGTGTCCCTTTAAGTTTGGAAGCTTAAGAGGGATGTATGGGAACAAAACTTGTGTGGACTGGCTGACAATAAAATTAGTTTAGGTAATGCAGACGCTGGTCTCTCTAACACTGTGGCATGTCCCCTTTCTTTTACACTTACTACATACACCTTTTCTTTTTCTCAGACTATATACCAGGAACCAGGGGCGTACCTGGAGCATTTGGCACCCGGGGCGGGTCCTATTTTTGGCACCTCCCCTTGCCTCCCCCCCCTCAACTTTAAATATAAAAACAACCAAATTTTTTTAAATGTATTTAGCACTAAGCAGTGTTTGTGTGTTGGAATGTATGCATGTTTTTGTATGGAGTATATGTGAGTGAATGTAGCGGTGTGTTTGTATGTAGTGTTGGCGTTTGATTGCAAGCATGCATTTGTGTGTTGTGTGGTATTTGAATGCAGTGGTATGGTTATATATAATGGTGGGGTTTGTATGTAGTGTTGACGTTGAAATGCATGTGTGTAGTGTTGGCGAGATTTTTAGATGTCTGCACATATACACATACACGGACATACACACATGCAGATGCATATACATATTTAAGGACACCAAATAAGGTGCTATCTGCTAAACAGCACCCTCATTTGGCATCTTTAAATATGGATCTCTCACATAAGGGCAGCAATTCAGGGAATGATCTACTAAACAGCTAAAGGATTAAAAAAAAAAGCCCTTTTCTTATTTTCAGTTGTTTAGTAGATAAATCCCTTATTTGTTATCCTTATGTGGGATTCCAATATTTAAGGACAGGAAATAAGGGAGCTATCTACTAAACACATACGCAGAGATACACACAATCACACACATAATCACAGATATACACAAACACAATCACTAACCCACACACATACAATCACAGACACACAATCACATACACACACAAACATTACATACATACACACATTTAATAATTAAGAGGTCCACCCAGCCTCCCTACCTTGCTCTAGAAGGGCTGGAGTGGATCCTCAGTCCCTGGTGGTCAGTGGTTGCTGCTGGGATCTCTGTGCTCTTTCTGCACAGTTCCATCGCAAGCCCTGTAATGATGCCGAGGCCGCGATGACATCATATCCTGGCTTCCGGCTCACTGCAGGGCGAAGACCGTCAGACACAGTCAGATGCACACAGTCCCACACACACACACACTCACATAGTCACTCACATACAGTTACAGGCAGACAGTCAAACACGCAGGCAATCACACATACACACACAGATTCACAGACAGTCACACACACACAATCACAGGCAGACAGTCACACAACACAGTCACAGACAGTCACACACACACAGTCACAGACAGTCACACACACACACACCCACAACCAGAGGCAGACAGTCACACACAGAGTCACACAGACAATCACAGGCAGACAGTCACACAACCAGAGGCAGACAGTCACACACACACAGAGTCAGAGACAGTCAATCACACACACAGTCACACAGACAATCACAGGCAGACACACACACAGGCAATCACAGGCAGTCACACACACACACACAGGCAGACAATCGCACGCAGACAATCACACACACAGTCACACAGACAATCACAGGCAGTCACACACACAGGCAGACAATCACACACACAGGCAGACAATCACACACACAGAGTCACACAGACAATCACAGGCAGAGTATCACACACACAGTCACGCAGACAATCACAGGCAGAGTATCACACACACAGAGTATCACAGGCAGTCACACACACAGTCAAAGACAGTCACAATCACAGTTACACACAGTCTCTCACTTACAGTAAGCTTGGGCTGGAGAAAGAGTGAATCCAGTCCCTCCTGTGCTGTAGTTGGGGAAGCAGGGACTCCTTCCTGCTTCCCCTCTCTCTGTGTGCAGCAGTATGAGGCTGCATGTAGCCCCGCCCCCACATCCGGCATGACTCCGCCCCCACGGCCGACCTGGCTCCGCCCCCACGGCCAACCTGGCTCCGCCCCCAAATCTCCGTGCAGGTTTCCAGCTCCTGCTCCCAGTCCCTGCGTGTGAGCTGTGTCGGCTGCCCAGCGCCCCTGCTGCTATGGCACCCGGTGCAGCCACACAGCTCACTGAACTACAAGCCTGGCCAGCCCTGGTGGCACCCCCCTGCCTGATGGCACCCGGGGCGGACCGCCCCCCCCCCCCGCCTCCCCCTTCGTACGCCACTGCCAGGAACTTCTACCTGCTAGTAAGAAGGTAAGGAGACAAGTGGACCAGCGAGTGCTAGGGGACAGTCCTTAGAAAGCATGGAGTGAGCGCATCATTAGACGCATTTATGTCAAGCTCAGGGTGCTGCCTGCATAGTATGCCCTTAGTTGGACAGCCTGCAGGATTGGCGGGCAGCCTGACATGCATTCATGCCAGGCTGTCCTTCAAATTCTTTGGACAGACATGCCCCCTTTTTGGGCATGTTCTCCCCTTTTGGCAGGTCTGGTCACGTGTTCTCCCCTTTTGGCAGGTCTGGTCGCACCAGTGGCCCACCCTTTTACCCCGCCCATTGACTTCCTGCTTCACTGGACACTGCTGTTAGGGGTATGGATTTACTTGCAAGATGAAAGCATAAAGAGAGAGATTAGCATAGAGTTATGTTATAGTAAGTAACCCATTCTATTCTATAAGGAAATGTAGTGTGCGTTTCTTTAAAGCATCACAGAATTTGTAAAAAGACCCATGATAGTGACCACCCCTGGGAGTTCTACTTACCTGAACATCACCATCTTCTGGTAGATACACTGCAGCACCAGAACCCTACATCACTGCTGTAATCTGGACCCTTCCAGAGTACCAGTGCAAGCTGGTCACAGATATACAAGAGTTCTGATAGCAGGCAGGGTTTGAGATATGTTGAAATGAATGGTCCTTCTGAGAAAGACCATTCACTATTAAATCATTAGCATAGAAATGGAAGTCCCCTTCACTATGAACCTCTGAAATATTTTCATACATTCTCTACAACGTACTGCGTTACGGAATGGATTGAGGCACCACAGCATGGTTTACCAGAAAATGTCTAACTGAAAGGATCCTCTAGGAAGCATTTGTTATTATAGTAATGCTTGTCATTATAGTTTCACTTGTGCTCAAAAGTTTACAAAGCCTGGTAGAAATTGTGAAATCTTGGCACTGATTTAGAAAATATATACGTCCGACCATGCAAAAAATTATTTTATTGAAGGATAGTGATCATGTGAAGTCAATTATCACAGTTCTTTGGCTCCTTTAAAAAAAAAAAAAATCATAATGTCACGGCGCGCTGGGAGGTTTCTGCGCTTCTCACTCACTTGCCAGATGCCACATGCTTCTTGGGGTCCTGGGAGTGAGGGATGCGGTTCACTTACCTCCCGGTAGCCGACTGACTCCTCACTCCTCTGCCGCATGCCATTGGCACTAGGTGCACCGCTGCCTCTCCAGTCTCCCCAGGTCCGCAGACGCGCCACGTGGGTTGCGGTGTACAAGGAAAGAGACAAGCTCTGCCAGGGTACCTCCCCTCTGGCGGGCAGACTAGGTGGCATGTATGCCATGTACTCCACATTGCCCAAGGATTTCCACAGGATATCAGAACCCTGGGGACCCATTCAGGTTTTCCTAGTGTGATAATGGAGTCAGGAACTGTACAAACTCAATTATCTCCAGGCACAAAAAAACCCCACACAATTTATAAAACAACCAAGAATACACATAAAATACACGAAAACCACACAAATGTTACATCTCCTGATAGCCCCGATCTGGGTGACCAACATATCCAAAACTCACTCATATCGGTTCAGGGGTCCGGTATTTCCATGGAAGTCAATTTGACCAACCGTGCACATGGTCCTATGCCCAAAACAGTTCCATGAAATCAGGGCTAGCGGTCAGTCAACTTGGGTAACATAAAAATGAAGTTTAAACAGATTCCCGAATGGAGGAAGAGAATGGTTCCTGGGAAGGCAAAATAGGGGTTTTGTCATGTAGCTTCCGCCCTAGACGGCATACCCGCCTAGACCCCAACGTGTTGAAAGTGCTGGACCAGGGACACCCAGAGCAAGCCACTAATGGCGGTTGGGGAGATTTAACTCATTGCATATGGCCCTGTAACGAGTATATACCCCTACACGCAGGATCCAGCAAAACAGAAGACAGCACAGAGGAGAGATACGTCTACCGGACCTTAGAGTGG
The DNA here is from genome assembly GCF_036172605.1 of Pelobates fuscus. Classification (NCBI taxonomy): domain Eukaryota; kingdom Metazoa; phylum Chordata; class Amphibia; order Anura; family Pelobatidae; genus Pelobates; species Pelobates fuscus. The sequence continues at coordinate 350,085,507 of NC_086321.1, forward strand.
CCGGACTCGACGTAAAAGGAGAAGTACAGAGTCAGGAGCAATCCGAGGTCAAGGGCACAAAGAGACAGCGTAAACGAGAACTAGCCGGGGTCTGGTACACAGGAATCAGCAAGCCGGCAAACAGTACAGACAAGGATAAAGCGAAAACGAAGTCAGAATACAAAGCCAAGGTCAAGTACGGAGAAACACAACTGAATACAACAAGCACTAAAGGGAACGGTAGCAGAAACCATGATAGGGCAAGGAACTAAGGGAAAAGGGTAAGTATAAGTAGCCTTCAAACTAACGTGATTGGCTCCTGTCACTTCCACTCCCCCAACAGGTAAGTGTATGGGGTGATTGGCATGACAGGAGCCAATGGGAGCCTTTTTGCAATTTAGGCTCCCACTGTCTCTTTAAGAGCGCGCCCGAGAATCGCGGCGCGCTCTTAGCTGCAGGCGGGACACGTGACCGCTTCTCGCGGTCACTGCCCGCCTTCCTGTTTGAGCAGTCGGATGAGCCGCGCGCGGCTCGTGCAGCCGCAGGACCGCGCGCGGCTTGAAGAGAGGACCGCGGCCGGCCCCCGGATAAGGTAAGTACCGCTACAGTACCCCCCCCTGAGGACACGCCCTCCGGGCGGGCAGGACCAGGCCTGGCAGGAAAACGCGAATGGAAAGAACGTACAAGGCGGGGAGCATGAACAGCATCCGCAGAAATCCAACTGCGCTCCTCAGGCCCATAACCCTTCCAATGTACCAAGTACTGAAGCCGACCCCTGAGGAAACGAGAGTCAATAACAGCAGACACTTCTTACTCCTCATGACCCTCCACAGAGACAGGAGGGGGAGGGGGAGTATGCCGGGTATAGCGGTTGCGTACGTAAGGCTTCAACAACGAGGTGTGAAATACATTGGGTATACGCAGATTCTTAGGCAGACCCAAGGCATAAGAAACGGGATTAACCTTATGTATAATGCGATAAGGACCAATGAAGCGGGGAGCCAATTTCATAGAAGGCACCCGGAGGCGAATATTCTGTGTGGAAAGCAAAACCCTGTCCCCCACAACATAGGAAGGAGCCGCTCTGCGATGCTTGTCAGCCTGAGCTTTCTGGCGGGCAGCAGAGTCCACCAAAGAACGCTGAACCTGCTCCCAAGTATTACGCAAACCAGCCAAATGCTCATCCAGAACTGGCATGCCCTGTGAGGAGAATGCAGCCGGAAGAACAACGGGATGCTGGCCATAGACAACGTAAAAAGGGCTTTTGCCGGAAGAATCATGAGTGGCATTATTCCGAGCAAATTCAGCCCAAGGAAGCAGGTCAGACCAATTGTCCTGATGGTGAGACACAAAACAACGGAGGTACTGCTCCAGAGACTGGTTGGCACGTTCAGCAGCTCCATTAGACTGGGGATGGTAAGCGGAAGAAAACGAGAGGGAAATACCCATCTCCGAACAAAAGGCTTTCCAGAACCTGGAAATAAATTGGCTACCCCTATCGGATACAATAGATAAGGGAATACCATGTAATCGAAACACTTCTTTAGCGAAGATAAGAGCCAGTTCCTTGGAAGTGGGCAACTTGCGAAGAGACACAAAGTGAGCCATTTTGGAAAACCGATCTACTATCATTAGGATGACTGTGTTACCATTCGAAGGGGGTAATTCAACAATAAAATCCATTGATAGATTAGACCAAGGTCTCTCGGGAACGGGTAACGGATGCAACAGCCCACAAGGAACTCTACGAGAGGTTTTCATACATGCACAAGTAGAACAAGCACTTATATAGTCAGTAACATCCTTACGTAAGGTATCCCACCAGAAATACCGAGAAACGGCTGACACTGTTTTGGAAATACCAGGATGTCCAGCAGTCTTAGTATCATGATACAGTGACAGAATATCCCGTCTCTCGGGAACGTCAACGAGCAATTTATCATTAGGCCTCTCGCTAGGTGCCATGCTCTGTTTCGCTTGTATGGCCTGCAAGAGGGACGAGGAAATAGACAATATAGTAGTTGCGATTATCCTGTCTGGGGGAATGACAGGAGTGACATCAATCTCCTGTTTGTCAATAGTCTCGAATTGTCTGGACAGAGCGTCCGCTTTAGTGTTCCGGTCACCTGGCCTATAGGTTATTATATAATTAAAATGAGACAAGAACAGTGACCACCTAGCCTGCCTGGAAGACAATCTTTTAGCTTCGCTAAGGTAGGACAGGTTCTTATGATCCGTAAATATGAGGATGGGATCCTTAGTGCCTTCTAACAAATGTCTCCATTCTTTGAGTGCTAAAATGATAGCAAGGAGTTCGCGATTACCCACATCATAATTCCTTTCTGCTTTGGACATTTGTTTAGAAAAGAAGCCACAAGGATGCAATGGCTTGTCAGGAGACTCTCTTTGGGATAAGACAGCACCTACCCCTATATCGGAAGCATCAACCTCAAGTATATATGGCAATGAGGGGACAGGATGCTGTAAAATAGGGGCAGAGGCGAACGTAGTCTTAAGAAAGTCAAAAGCCTGAAGTGCCTCAGTAGACCAGACACGTGTATTGCCATCCTTTTTAGTCATACGAGTAATAGGCGCTACTATAGACGAAAAACCTTTGATAAAACGTCTATAATAATTAGAAAAACCCAGAAAACGCTGGATGGCTTTCAGACCTTGCGGCAGAGGCCATTCTATGACCGCAGCGAGCTTCTGGGGATCCATCCGAAAACCCTCAGCGGAAATCAAATACCCTAAAAACTGGACCTCGGATTGGTCGAATAGACATTTTTCTAATTTGCAATAAAGACCATTAGCAAGAAGGGTCTTCAGAACTGTCGTAACATGTCTGTGATGAGTGTGAATGTCTGTAGAATATATTAAAATGTCATCCAAGTACACAATAACAAATGAGTGAATAAAGTCCCTTAAGACATCATTAATAAATTATTGGAACACTGCTGGGGCATTGCAAAGCCCAAATGGCATGACGGTATACTCATAATGACCTGACCGAGTGTTAAAGGCTGTCTTCCATTCGTGGTCCTTTTTTATGCGTATCAAATTGTATGCTCCTCTAAGATCTAATTTGGTGAATACCGTAGCATGTTTGAGCCTGTCAAACAATTCTGTTATTAACGGTATAGGGTAAGCATTTTTGATGGTGATTTTATTAAGACCTCTATAATCAATGCAAGGTCTTAAATCACCTTCTTTCTTCGATACAAAGAAGAACCCCGCTCCAGCCGGAGAAGAGGATCTCCTAATAAATCCCTTTTCTAATGATTCTTTAATGTACTCCTCCATGACACGGTTTTCTTGAACCGATAGGGGGTACACCCTGCCCTTGGGAGGTATAGTACCAGGCAACAAATCAATAGCACAATCGTAGGGTCTGTGAGGCGGTAATTTGTCAGCCTCTCTTTTATCAAAGACAGTCTTTAAAGTTAAATACTGAGAGGGTATAGCCGTAGATAAAGGAGGAACAGTAGGAACGTTAATAGAATTCACAGGCGTGACTTCAATAGTACATGACTCATGGCAGGCTTCACTCCATGATTTTATCTGCCCTGTCTCCCAGTCAAAAATGGGATTGTGGGCACGTAACCATGGATACCCTAATACCAACTGTGAAGAGGAAGAGGTGATGACCTGGAACCGAATGGTTTCATAGTGTAGAACCCCTGTGTACATGTGTAGCGGTGCAGTCTCGTGAGTAACAACTGGAGATATCAATGGTCTACCATCTATGGCCTCAACGGCCAAGGGTATCTCCTTCTCCCTGATGGGAATATTGTTTTTCTTTACAAAACCAGAGTCTATAAAATTCTCAGCTGCCCCAGTCAACCAGGGCGTATATGTTTTCAACTATACAACTCTCTCCCATATGTAAAGAAACAGGGAGAAGCAGTCGGTTAGGAGGCAATGTAGGAGACTTAGAAATCACACCCAAGGCCAGTCCCCTATAAGGTCTTAGGTGCGAGAGTTTTCCAGGAGCAGAGGACACTCCTTTACCATATGTTCTCTCCTACCACAATATAGGCAGAGTCCCTCTCTTCTCCTATGTAATTTTTCATTATCAGAGAGTTTGGCAACCCCTAATTGCATTGGCTCCTCTTCAGATACTTTTACACTCTCCGGTGGATTAACTCTGGGGTGAATAGGCGTAACAAAATGTCTATTCCTGTTCTTGGTATAGAGCCTGTCCCGAATCCTATTATCTATATCGATGAGGTAGTCAATAAGGTCCTCTAAGGCAACAGGAAGTTCCTTAGCCGCTACCTCATCCAATATAGAATCTGATAAGCCTTCCATGAAGGCAGTAGTTAACCTATTATTGGTCCAATCGACCTGTGAGGCAAGGGTACGAAACTGTATAGCGTAATCAGCCACAGACCTAGAACCCTGTTTAACCCTCATTAATGCTCTAGCGGCATTCTTAGACCTTTTCATAGTGTCAAAAGTTCTGCGAAAAGCTGTTAGGAAACTGTGAAAGTTATGCACCATAGGTCCATTAGCCTCCCAAATAGAGTTTGCCCATTCAAGTGCTTTGTCGGTAAGTTGGTGCATAAAGAACCCAACTTTGGACCTCTCTGTGGGAAATGAACGTGGATACATTTCAAAATGAAACTCTATTTGGTTAATGAACCCTCTGCATGTCTTAGAATCCCCTCCATACCTAGGAGGAGGCGTTAAATGTGCTGCAGCATTAGGCATAGTCGATACTTCAGGAAGCAGGGGTGTAGGAGGGTTAGGTGCTGTTGCTGGAATGGTTCTAGCTAAGAGCGTCTGGAGAGCCTGAGCTATTTGATCCATACGGTGATCCTGCTCTACAAATCTAGCCTCATGGGTCGCCATCTGTTGAGCTACATCTGCGGGGTCCATGGCCCTATCGTAATGTAACGAGTATATACCCCTACACGCAGGATCCAGCAAAACAGAAGACAGCACAGAGGAGAGATACGTCTACCGGACCTTAGAGTGGCCGGACTCGACGTAAAGGAGAAGTACAGAGTCAGGAGCGATCCGAGGTCAAGGGCACAAAGAGACAGCGTAAACGAGAACTAGCCGGGGTCTGGTACACAGGAATCAGCAAGCCGGCAAACAGTACAGACAAGGATAAAGCGAAAACGAAGTCAGAATACAAAGCCAAGGTCAAGTACGGAGAAACACAAATGAATACAACAAGCACTAAAGGGAACTGTAGCAGAAACCACGATAGGGCAAGGAACTAAGGGAAAAGGGTAAGTATAAGTAGCCTTCAAACTAACGTGATTGGCTCCTGTCACTTCCACTCCCCCAACAGGTAAGTGTATGGGGTGATTGGCATGACAGGAGCCAATGGGAGCCTTTTTGCAATTTAGGCTCCCACTGTCTCTTTAAGAGCACGCCCGAGAATCGCGGCGCGCTCTTAGCTGCAGGCGGGACACGTGACCACTTCTCGCGGTCACTGCCCGCCTTCCTGTTTGAGCAGTCGGAAGAGCCGCGCGCGGCTCGTGCAGCCGCAGGACCGCGCGCGGCTTGAAGAGAGGACCGCGGCCGGCCCCCGGATAAGGTAAGTACCGCTACAGGCCCATAGTCAGTGGGCAGGAGGCTAGCGTCCACACTCCTCCAGGAGCCCGTTGCGAATGTCCAGGCAGAGGGGCGTTAGTCACAAGGCACCTAGACCCATCCTCATGGGAGGGCTCCTATTCACTTTACCCTATTTACGCACAGACCACCCTAGGGTCTGTGCTCAGTTGCTTTGTTGTTCCCCAGGAGTAAAGAGCCAGTTCCTGACTGAAGTGAGTTGATTACCCCCACCTGTGGATTCGCTGAATCAACTCTTGTCTGCCTAAATTCTGACTTGAGACTTGGTTAAACCCTGCAACGCTGTCCCAGCCATGTCAGGTAGACCAAGAAAGATTTCAGACACAACTGCCAGAAGCTTTATTCGGGATACAAAAAAAAAACAAAAAAAACATAATCTCAGGAGATATAAAGGCTGCTCTGGAATTAGCCAGTGTGTTTGTTTCAAGGAGCACAATATGACGCTACTGTCACAGCGAAATACCGCAACACACAGAGTTTAGGATAGCAAGCAACAGATACTTGAACAAAAATTAGCTTTATGGTTCAGTTGCCAGAAAGAAGCCTTTGCTGCATCAATGCCACAAAAAAAATGAAAGTGTAGGTACACTAAAAACTGAAACGGGGGTGTTAGTTAATGAAGACCAGGAAAAGGCAGGAATTTTAAATAACTATTTCTCCTCCGTATATATTAAGGAAGAACCCATGGCAATAGATGTGCAAATGATTGCTACTAAAAACTTGCAGAATAATTGTAATTGGTTAACTCAAGACAAGGTGCTGCAGCAACTACAGAAAGTTAATATAAACAAAGCTCCAGGGCCTGATGGTATGCATCCACGTGTACTTAAGGAACTAAGTGTAGAAATAAGTGAACCTCTGTTTTTATTCTTTCAAGATTCTTTTCTTTCAGGAAGTGTTCGAGGATTGGAGGAAGGCAGATGTGGTTCCTATATTCAAAAGGGGTTCAAAATCCTTGCCTGGAAATTATAGACCTGTGAGCTTAACTTCTGTGGCTGATAAAATATTTGAAAGGTTATTAAGGGATAATATTCAAGAATTCCTTGAACATGTTATCAGCAAAAATCAGCACGGTTTTATGAAGCACGTTTTATGTCAAACTAACTTGATTGCGTTCTACGAAGAAGTAGGTAGAAGTATAGATCAGGGTGTTGCAGTGGATGTGATCTATTTGGATTTTTCCAAGGCATTTGATACAGTTCCACACAATAGATTAGTGTTCAAACTCAAGGAAATCGGTCTAGATGAAAATGCTTGTTCTTGGGTAGAACATTGGCTTAAAAACAGAGTACAAAGAGTTGTCGTTAATGGTAAATTTTCATTCTGGACAGAGGTGGCAAGTGGTGTCCCTAAGGGGTCTGTTCTGGGACCCCTTCTATTTTACATGTTTATAAATGACACATGGCCAAGTTGACCCTCCAGTGGTTACAGCAGAAAAAGGTAAATATTCTGGAGTGGCCATCACAGTTTCCTCACCATAATAGCATCAAGCAACTCTGGAGAGATGATCTCAAACATGGGGTTCATGCAAGACAACCAAAGACTTTACATAACCTAGAGGCATTTTGCCAAGACGAATGGGCAGCTATACCACCAGCAAGTACTAGGGGCCTCATAGACAACGATTACAAAAGACTTCATGCTGTCATTGATGCTAAAGAGGGCAATACACAATATTAAGAACTAAAAGGTATGCAGACTTTTGAACAGGGGTCATTTAATTTTTTTCTTTGTCGTCATGTTTTGTTTTAAAATTGTGCCATTCTGTTATAATCTAAAGTTGAATATGAATCCCATATTCAAGAAAGACATTCAAGAAATGTGTTTTGGCTGCTCACTCACGTTTTCTTTAAAAATGGTACATATATGACCAATTCTCCAGGGGTAGGCAAACTTTTGAGCACAACTGTAAATACACAGCATAGTGGAACAGCCATTGTTCTCACTATTCAAGTGACTTTATGATAAAACAAAAAACAAAATAAGAAAACACTACACAACAAAGCATAGTTTCTTGTGTGATCCTGATGAATATCCACTTAAAAGGACTACTAGACTTTTCCAGTCCGTCTATTTTCACCTTCAATTTAAATTTCACCTTCAGTTCTCAATTTAGTGAATAACCCTGTACATGTTTAAGACCATGTGAAATCCAAGAAGATCATCTTCAACAACTTACCTTTGTCCCCTCAGTATTTCACAAGGTTTGTTATTGACCAACTTATCACTTCGATGACGGGCCTGCAACAGAATACATATATTTTTAAAGCCCCCCAAAATTCTGTGAGTTTTCTATGTATGCAAAACAGATTAAAAAACAAACATTCACAACTATTTAAAAAAACTAAAACAAAAAAAAAAATCTATCTAAAAAAAGCAATCTTCAGGTTTGTGATCTGAAACTGTGCCAGCAAACCATGTTTCAGTATGCCATTATAATACGTATTGAATTAATGACTGTGCAAGTCTTAAAAATTAATTAAAGCATTTTCCAGCAATTATGACTCTATAAATATTACATCAGAGCTGCTAGGATGAACCTATGACTCGGCCAACCTTATGTAGGGGTTTGTAATGTACAGGATAAATGTTGTGAAACTTTTATATTACAATGTAGAATTTCCGGTTTTGCTAATCCATGCAATCCAAGTGAAACTCTGTATTCACATTGTATCACTGTTTGGGGTTTTCTGTCCTGGCAGGCTGAAACCTGAATTGCTTAAATTCACCACATGCAATAAAGAACATACTTTTCAATCCTATCTTACAGCACAATGTGTTTACTTTAGATGTTTTTATCTCCTGCTCCTGCCTGTTAGTTTAACTTTCAATCACACACACACACACACACACACACACACACGAGGTTGCAGTAGGCTTCAGCAGTCAGCTAACTGAGCAGGATATAAGAACTTCTATATTAAACTTGTTGTGCAATTAAGGAATGTGGCGGGACCGCAGCCCAACTGAATTGCCTTGTTTTATATGTGTGGATGTACCCTCCTAGAATGTGTGTTTCCCTTTCTGTAATTTTGACCGTAAACCCTGCAAAATACCCTTTGAGCACTCCAGCTAGAACGTTTACTTAGAATGTTCACACCTCACTAGCAAGGTGTGAAAACCACAGACTGCAAGGGAACGAGCGGCGCATGCTTCCCGTGGGTGGCCGCCGGTTCGAATCACCAGGGGGAGCATTCGACTCCTGAACCAGCCTGCGTACACAGTCTTCGATCCCACTACAGGGATCATCCTACCTGCTCCTAACGGAGCTATAATCACCTCTCACCCTCAAACCTGGGAGCTGCGAGGCTAAGTGTGCGTATCCACCGGAGAGAGGGACGCATGCCAGCAGGGAATCCCTAGAGCTGTGAGTCGGTCTTGCAGCTGCAGGCCTCCGCTGATTGAGTGGAAGTTCGTGCTGACCAATGGGAGAAGGAGCGGCCATTCAAACTGGGTTTGCGCTATTCTCCAGGTTGGTCGGCATGAATGAGCGTTGATTGGTCGCTGCGCGACACTGGCGACCAGAGCGGGAACACCCGTTGGAACGGGGTTTTGCGCCCTTTCTTCTGATTGGGCGGCGAAACCCCTCTCATCCCCAGGCGCTGATTGGCGCAAATTGGTTTCGCGCCTTTCAGCGGATTGGTGCAAATGGGTTTCGTGCCCTTTCACTTGATTAGCGATGAAACCCCTCTCCTCCCCGAGAGCCCTGATTGGTGCAGCTGAGTTTCGCGCCCCTTCGGATTGGGCGGCAAAACTCCTTCCTCCCCTTAACGCTGATTTGCGCAATTTGGTCCGTGCCCATTCAGCTGACTGGTTTTTTGCTTGGTTTAGGTGCGAAGTTTGAATTTGCCGGACTAAACCAAGCAACACCATGGAACTAATTTCGGGGATGTACAGAGCCTCGAGCCCCAAACGTTCAATGCAGATATCTCGGGCTCTTTACATTCTATTGCCCCGCTCTTTGCAGGGATCCTGGATGGGACCCAGGGCTATTCAGCACTATATGTTTTAATATATAGAAATGTAGAAGTGTACTCTTTCGTTGCTTCATACATTGTATCCATAATAAACAGTGGATTTTGCTTGGATTAACCCCTCCATCACCATAAGAACCTGGGACATGTGCAAATACACATTTTTTTATTTGAAGAAAGCATACATTAACCAGCTTTTACTATGGACTTTTGCAAGGTTTTTAGGAACCAACAGATAAGTTAATTTATACAAGTGGCTAAATGTTTATTGTTTTTCATTCTAAGAATACTTGTGGAACGCCCAATACAAGACAGTGGTCTTTTCATGTATAGCGCTAACACTATTTTTAAAACTATATGTTTTAACCCTGTACCCTTCTTGTCCTGGGGCGCCAAGCCCCAAAGTTCACCCCCCTGTATGTAATGTGTATTCATGTGCGCCCCTGTGTCCTGTTAGCATCTCCCAGAGCGGGAGATGGATATCTGTCACCCTGCCCACTCCTGCTTGGTTTTGTGTTGTGTAGATGGAGACCCCTTGCGGGGGCATAAAAAGCTGTGTGTCCTAATAAAGTTAGTCAAAGTTGTACCCTGGAACTGTGTCCAGTCCAGTTACTGGGGAAATGGGCCTGACCGATCATTACCATAGGGGATAACCAGCCGGGTTACCCAAGTCCCGCTACAAGGAAGCTACAAATGGAGACTGTTTCCAGGAAGCATGTAGGGTGTTTGTGCAACTCACATGCAGGGAGGTGTGACTAGAGCTGCACAAAGTGATTTAACTCCAAAAGGGCAGAGAATTGCCATCTTAAATTGAATGCCCGTTGACGTTTTTAGCCAGAAATCTTTAAAACAAGGTGCAAAACTACAACACAGAAAAAAAAATAAAAAATTTAGAATAATTTTGATATTTAATAAGGTTTGTAGATTTTCTGACTGTGTGCACCCAGGTTGTGAATTAAAAGCAAGTGTTTATGGCAGGAGGGGTTATGGCTAAGGAGAAAGGTTTCTGGTGCAGAATTCTGAAATACATTTATTTCATGTGTGCAGGTCTATGTTCGGGGAAATTTTGCCAAACAGAAAAGTGCAACAGAGCAGGGCATCCCTTAAATATATTTTCGGGGAAAATTTCCCAAACATAGACCAGCTCTCCAACGTGGGGAATGCCCTGAATCCCAACGCTAGAGAGCTTGTCATAAGTGCGAGTTGTCTTAAAACAGGTAGGTGGTAAAGTGAAGACCACCTGTATAGAGATTTGAGCATGTAAAAAAATAAATAAAAAAATAGCATATTAAAGTTTCTCTGTCACCCTCTGGAGTCTTTCCATATTTTGTCCCGCAATGCTGACATTGTCTCTTTGAGTGTGGTGGCCTAGGGGTGGAGTCGAGTGAGCTATACTTACGTAATACTGTCCCCTGTAGCTCGGTTTTCCAAAAGCCTACATCAGTACTTTACTCTCACACATTGCAAGACAACAGCACCAAGGTCTATGAAAGATCCCTCAACAGCCTCCATAGATATGGTTTCATGATGAGCAAGACAATGCCTTATTCCCCCAGCTGTCACGAACAATGGCTGGGGGGAAAAGACAACTTGACTAAGGTAGCTCCGTCTTTTATGCATATCGGAGGAAAATACAGAAGACAAAGCAGTCCCAATGTTGCCTTATGTATTTTAGGAGAAAAAGAGAATTGAGGAAAAGATGAAGAGATTGAAGCAAGCTAAGTTTACGGTGACAGACGCTTTAATGAGTCCAAAACATGCATTAAAGGACCACTCTAGTGCCAGGAAAACATACTCGTTTTCCTGGCACTAGAGTGCCCTGAGGGTGCCCCCACCCTCAGGGACCCCCTCCCGCCCGGCTCTGGAAAGGGGAAAAGGGTTAAAACTTACCTTTTTCCAGCACTAGGCGGGGAGCTCTCCTCCTCCTCCTCTCCGCCCGTCGGCTGAATGCGCACGCGCGGCAAGAGCTGCGCGCACATTCAGCCGGTCGCATAGGAAAGCATTTTTCAATGCTTTCCTATGGACGCTTGCGTGTTCTCACTGATTTTCACAGTGAGAATCACGCAAGCGCCTCTAGCGGCTGTCAATGAGACAGCCACTAGAGTATTAGGGGGAAGGCTTAACCCATGTATAAACATAGCAGTTTCTCTGAAACTGCTATGTTTATAAAAAAAAAGGGTTAATCCTAGAGGGACCTGGCACCCAGACCACTTCATTAAGCTGTAGTGGTCTGGGTGCCTAGAGTGGTCCTTTAAAGTTATATTGGTGCTCAGAGTGTCCCGTTAAGATTCTGATTTTATAGATCATTTTTATTACACAGCTTAGATTCTTGCAGGGTCTAGTGATTTATTTTCGCAATTAATGTAGATATACGTGTACCGCTTTATCTGAGACAGTGTTGGATGCAGAGGAGACACCTTGTCATTAGAATACAGTATATAGATTCCTTCTGATTCTACCTATTTTTTGTCCACAGGGCTAGTGTTATAACTTTAGTACATGTAAAGAGTTGTTCGCATTTTGTTGGCAAAAGGTCTACAACCAAAATATGCAAATTTATGGTTTACAGATATATTAAACAGACAACGGAACTTACAATATCATTTACTAAGTCTCGGACACACCGTGCAAACAGGATACATGCTAGAGGTAAAATAATCACATAGAATGGCAATGTTGAGACCTGAGGAATACTCTAGAATGGATACAAATAGAAAGTGTTAAACATGAATAGGTGAAATAAAAGGGAACAATGATAATTTTCAAAACAAAATGCATTTTATACTTTGAATAAATAAAAATTGTATAAAGTCACTGCAATTTGACTTGATGAAAAAAAAAACAAAAAAAAAAAAAAAAAACAGCAACTAACACCATTGTCTTTGCCAGTCACTGTTGAAAGAACCGGTTACTGAACCCTTGCTAAAAATAAATGAAAAAGCCTCCCTTCATCTCCAGCAAATCCTGTGGCACAACTTTATTTTACACCCCTTACAATCAAGCTTTAGGCCAAAACCCGTAATTAAATCAGCATTGGTTAAATGCTCTAAACACCAACAACTTTAGCTTAATGAAGCAGATTTAGTGTATAGATAATGCTCCTGTAATCTCACTGCTCAATACTCTGCCATTTAGGAGTTAAATCACTTTGTTGATGCAGCCCTATATAAACTATAAAAAAAAAAAAGGGAAAAAATAAGAATTTTTTTATTTTTTTAGTTCTACATGACATTTTAACTGTGAATGTCATAATACCGTTTGATTTTACTGCAATAAAATACACATATTTGTATTCAGCGATGTCTCACGTGTAAAATAGTACCCCCTATGTACAGGTTTTATGGTGTTTTGGGAAGTTACAGGGTCAAATATAGCATGTTACATTTTTCTTTTTTTTCACATTGAAATTCGCCAGATTGTTTACGTTGCCATTGAGAGCGTATGGTAGCCCAGGAATGAGAATTACCCCCATGATGGCATACCATTTGCAATAGCAACCCAAGGTATTGCGAATGGGGTATGTCCAGTCTTTTTTAGTAGCCACTTGGTCACAAACACTGACTGCTTTACCTTTAACCTTCTGTTATCCTGACCTCTGCTTGTCCGGTTTAGTTTTTATGTTAAATTCAGCCTCTATAAGGTCTGGTAATACATTCTATTGGGATAGACCGACTATCGGTTTGGCCGATATCATCGGCTGATATTCCGTTTTTTGTCAAATATTGGTAGTGGCCATTATTGATACAGATATTGCTGATAATGTATAGAATCAGGTTTCTAAATGGTTTACCTCATTACTGGTTTTCTAAGCCTGGGTACTCCTGGCACCATAACCACTACAGCAGGCTGACATACCCAAATCCACTTTTGAATTGGCAACACTTGTTTACAATTCTGATGACAACCTGATCAATTGCTACTATTCTCACATTGATATTTAGCCTTCTGCCAAGCCAAAACAAAGAACTTGAAACGGCTGTTGGGAAGGGTATTTTTTTTTTTTGCATTATGGAAGCATATGCAAGATGATCTTTGAAAGGCCCCGTTGTCTTGTGAGATCTGCCCTTAAGCAATTTTTTGTAATGCAAATGCGATTTTACAAAGTTTTACTATTTTGAAACACTAATATTTGTGTTCAGCAGAGTCTCCCGAGTATAACAGTACCCACGATGTACAGATTTTATTGTGTTTTCAAGAGTTACTGAGTCAAATATAAGTCTTGCATTTCCTTTTTATTTTTTGCAAATGGGGTATGTCCAGGGCCGGCTTTTCCTATAGGCTAACTAGGCTTCAGCCTAGGGCCTCAAGGTCAAGAGGGGCCTACATTCAAATTGTTAGCAAAATTAAAATTACACTATTCTAAAAACAGTGAACACTAAAACACTGAACCGAAAATAAGGAGAAATTCTACGCATATGATATGACCAGTGGCGTACTAAGGGGGGCGGTCCGCCCCGGTGCCACTTACTAGGGGGGTGCCCGGGGCAGACTGCAATGCCCCTCCTGCCGCGATCGCCAAGACCGGCGGTCTGCAGCTCTGCAATGTGCAGAGCTGAAGACCATGGATCTCGCGTGCACTGCCCAATCAGAGCGTTGCCGCGGGTTACCACGGCAACGCTCTGATTGGGTCTCGCGAGCTCCATGGTCTGCAGCTCTGCGGAGCTGCAGACCGGAAATGAGGGCCACCGGACCACCACGGACCCCACTTGACCACCAGGGATTTAAGGTAATTTTTTTAGTCACCCCCCCTCTCCTCATCACCCCCCTCCCTCATCTCGACTTTTTTTTAAATTTATTATCCGTGCCACATTTTTTTTATAAAGGTTAGTACCAATCACAACAGGTTTCATTTAACATATTGATATATATCACAGTAATGATGTATTTTATTGTCTCATGTAATTTACAAACTTAAAAATGGGAGGTGGAAGGGCCTCATAAGTGGAATAGCCTAGGGCCTCTTTTCATCTTAATCCGGCCCTGGGTATGTCCAGTCTTTTTTAGTAGCCACTTAGTCACAAACACTGGCCAAAGTTAGCGTTCATATTTGTTTGTGTGTGAAAAAAAAAAATTGAATGCTTATTTTGGCCAGTGTTTGTGACTAAGTGGCTACTAAAAAAGACTGGACATACCCCATTTGCAATACCTTGGGTGGCCTACTTTTGCAAATGGTATGCCATCCTGGGGGTAATTCTCATTCCTGGGCTACCATACGGTCTCAAAGGCAACGTAACCAATCTGGCGAATTTCAATATGAAAAAAAAAAAATGAAAAATCTTATGGGTTGTATTTGGCCCTGTAACTTCCCAAAACACCATAAAACTGAATACAAATATGTGTATTTTATTGTAGTAACAGCCAAAAGTATTATGACATTCACAGTTAATATACCATGCAGAACTAAAAACAAAAACAATTTCTTAATTTCCCCCTTTTTTTTTTATATTTTATTCATATTAATGTAGGTTTAATATATACAATATTTAATGTGACATGAATGCCCTGTTTCTCCTGAACAAAAAGATAAACACTATGTGTGGGTCAATTTAATATGAAAGAGGTGAATTATGGTTGAACAAATTTATATAAAAAAAAATAAATAAAAAAAAAAAAAAAAAAAAAATTCCAGGTTTTGTTTTGATTACAACTTGTACAATTGGCTCAGCCCTTAAGGGGTTAAACACTCTTCTGTTTTCCGGTTATTGATAAAGGGTATGGTGTTAGGAATGTGTAACCAGCATTTATCAATATACTTTATATCTTAACTTTAAAATCATAGGATTAAAATAAACATTTTACACAAGTCAAGTTCCATTTATATTTAGTAGTATTTGCAAACTAAGCAATTCAATGTGTGATATATAGAGTATACCTGTGAAATTAATACTAATGTGAAATAGATTACTTCTCCTCTGTGATACTGTTCATACAAGTTCAAAGGTAAGAAGGTCAGGAAGTTGTATTTCGAAGTCTTAATTCTATTGTTCTAGTAAGGAGAAAGACACAGAATACATTAAGGGTGATTTATATATCAGGTGTCATTGAATACAGCATCATATGTACTACTGACATTGCCAGAAGTGATTATCCCAGCCAATCACAATGGTTCATAATATTGGCTGAGATTGTCAATTTTGATGGACTCCGTCAAGGAGGTGGGCAGGGGAGGAGCCGTGGCCAATCAGCATCTCCTCATAGAGATGCATTGAAACAATGCATCTCTCGGAAGAAAGTTCAGTGTCTCCATGCAGGGGGTGGAGACAATGAATGTCAATGCTGCACAGCCCCAGGATGCACCTCTAGAAGCCATCTGAGGGGTGACCACTGGAGGTGTCCCTAGATTGTAATGTACACACATTACAAAAAGCCTGCAGAGACTGACTATATTCACCAGAACAACTACATTAAGTTGTAGTTGTTTGTGAATATAGTGTCCCTTTAATTAGGATTAGTTCAAGGAAGAGCGGTCAGGATTATTCAGCTTACTTGGAAATTTTAGATCAAACTGTATATTGAGGGGTTGAAAGCTAAACTGTAAAATTAGAAGCGTTTGTGTTTTTATAGCTATGTTGGAGTAAAATGTGCAGTTAATTTCTCAATTTCCAGTTTAGAGACTAACCTAATTTAAAGGACCACTCTAGTGCCAGGAAAGCATACTAGTTTTCCTGGCACTAGAGTGCCCTGAGGGTGCCCCCACCCTCAGGGACCCCCTCCCGCCTGGCTCTGGAAAGGGGAAAGGGGTAAAAACTTACCTTTTTCCAGCGCTGGGCGGAGAGATCTCCTCCTGCTCTCCTCCTCCGATCCTCCTCTTCTCCTCCCCGTCGGCTGAATGCGCACGCGCGGCAAGAGCTGCGCGCGCATTCAGCCGGTCACATAGGAAAGCATTCACAATGCTTTCCTATGGACGCTGGCGTGCTCTCACTGTGAAAATCACAGTGAGAAGCACGCAAGCGCCTCTAGCGGCTGTCAGTGAGACAGCCACTAGAGGACATAGGGGGAAGGCTTAACCCATTCATAAACATAGCAGTTTCTCTGAAACTGCTATGCTTATGAAAAAATGGGTTAACCCTAGAAGGACCTGGCACCCAGACCACTTCATTAAGCTGAAGTGGTCTGGGTGCCTAGAGTGGTCCTTTAAGTTCTGTTTACACGGTGTAATAAATAGTGACGTAAGCAATGCAGTCAGCCCATCCCATCCCGTTTGTTATTTGTTGCCATTTTGGGGGCATGGGGGGGGAAAGAGTCTGTAAAAAGGCAACAACTGCTTTTATGAAGGTTACATTGTTACCAGATACACTCCTTTCCAGAAGACCACCCAATCCTAACTTCACCCAAAGGTTCAGTTGTTTTGTAACCGTGTTATTGAAATGGTTACTTCAACCCTTTTTTTTGGCAAGGAATGTTTTGCTATTTAAAAATTATCTTTTGGATGAAAAAAACAAAAACAAAAAACAAAAAAACAAAAAAAGGGAAGAGCAATATTGAGCCAACTGGGAGACGGGGAAGTCCCCCAAATAAACACCCCCCCCCCCCCAAAAAAAAAAAAATACCCCACTTCCAGTGGCATTGCAAGGGGCATGCTCAATACATCCATTGCCAGCCTGATGGATGTATTTTATGCACAGAATAGGTATTTGACAGTCCAGAACAGAGTATCAAGGTGCCAAAGTTCTGGGTGTGTAACTAGCCCACGGCACTAAAGTGCAGATTATTCTTTATGTGCAGTCTTTCAAGCAGAAACGCTGAACATACAGATTTTCAACACCACAAACAATTCAAATCGCTGAAGGGGTCATGGTGGGTGAAGTAGCCATTTAATTTTAATTCGTGAATGTATGCTAGATAGTTCATGCGTAAAAGATTTTTGGTTCCCACAATTTCAAATAAACTGAATAACCCTCTGTGTACACATGAACACATTTGAATTATATTGTTTTGGAATTTCCCCAATAATACATTTCTGTTCTAAACACTGGTAAAGTGCCAATGCCTATAAACACTGCTGCAGATCACAATTTACATACCTTGTGCTTTCCCCTCTGCCAACAAAGGAAGCCATTCTTGCCAACACGGTCACAGAAATCATGGTCATTGGCTTTAATCTTCCAGGCAAAATCTGAAATGTAACAGTCTTCGGTAAATTATCAGAAAGAGAAAAAAACAAAAAAAAACAAAAAAAAAAAAACACAAATTTAAGCATGACATCATGTGCTCAGCTGTGTCATGGTGGGCCTTAATGGGTTGGGTCAGCTCATGTGCATGATTTGGAGGCATGTCAACCATCTTTGTGCAGTATGCCTTGTTAGAAGGCATCAGGAGGTATGTGGTGCAAGCCAGTGGGAACTGGCATAACCCTCACCGGTGCAGAGAGGGACACACCTCCAGCCAGAGACTGGTCACTTCTCCTCAGCCCACACTTTAGTAGGACGCATAGCTTTGGTTCGGGCGGGCTGGTGATGGGGAAGCTCACAAGAGGTATCCCCGGATACACCGGTGCCTCCTGGACAGGAGGATTAGGTTCTGTGGTGCAAAAGATACGAGTGGCCGGGTATAATCCCAAGATTCATTGCCAGACACAGGAGCTCTTGCGGAGAACGTCTGGTCCGCTTGGTGCTAATGCTCCGCACTCCTACTTTCATTCTTTTATTATTTGTTTAAAGGAAACCTAAAAATCGCCCAGTTCACGTCATCTCAATGAAGAGGTCTGGGTGCAGTGGTCCTATACTTTTAACTCTTTAATGTAAACCATTGTGATTTTGTAAATCCTCTAGAGATAGTCTTCCTGACAGCCTCTATAGGAACTTCCATCTCCATAATTGAATTAAGTTCAGTCCAGTAATCAAATGCAGGCAATAGCAGGATTTGATTGGAGGAGAGCGGCGTTTTGTAGCGCCTATGCACTCCAATCCAATGCTTCTCTAGGACATCACCTGAGGAGTCCCAGCGCTGGAGCTATCTTTATTCAACCTTATTTTTTACAAGGCAAAGGGTGATGGTCGGTGATCACATTGCAAGAAGAAAGCATATATACACAAAATAATTAACGATAAAACAATGATCATTATTTTCAGGACAAAAGGTTCCCTTTAATGGCACTGACACATTAAACAGCCCCTTTTTCGATTTCAAGGTCCTCGGTTTTTAAAATGTTATATTGGAATTCCTTCAATCATTCCAAATAGACACTATTGCTGGAACTACCAGTGTAGCAACAGTCATTATTTCAACCAGGCCCTGGAGTTCTGCCTGCCAAGAGGGCCCAGATCAGGCCAAGCTACATTAGCAGAACAAAAGTTTTTTTAAGAAATTGACCTGTAAAAGTTTCAGATCCATTGGTTTTCACAAATATAGCAAATTAGGGAAATATTAAGTAACTTAACCCCTTAAGGACCAAACTTCTGGAATAAAATGGAATCATGACATGTCACACACGTCATGTGTCCTTAAGGGGTTAAACAGCAAAATTAATAACCCCCCCCCAAAAAAAAAAAAAAAAGTGTGTTTTAGATAACCCCCAATTTGATACTATGGTATGGGATTGCCCTTTTTACCATAGCAAATTGGGGAGTTTGGTAGTACACAATGTCATATACACATTTAAATACCAAATTATGGGAGCTATGCAAAGAACAGCGCCCTATAGGGAGTAACAGATGGAAAAATTTTAGTTGGTTCTGAAATGACAATTACCGAAACTGAACTGCATTTTTTTCCTGCATCCACTCAGAATATGTTAATTTCAATTCAGTCAGGTTTCTAATGCGTTTGTTTTCAGCCCCTCAGAGGCGTTCATCTGACCCAGTGCTAGTTAACCCAACATTACAGTTTCACATACCCCCCAAAAAATACGAATGTACTGCATTGTATCTGTTCACATGATTGTTCCATTAACAGATCCATAAATAAATAAAACAGTTAAAGGTAACACAATAACATGATTATCAAAGTTAGTGGCTGTTTAGGTGACCAGCCACCCTCTGTGAAGTAAAAAGGTATTTAAAACTTATTATTTTCTTCCTTTATCTCCATCTGCATGGTTGGTCCAGACTCCATGACGGAGATCAATCTTGACGATCTCAGCTAATACAATGTTTTCCTCATTTAAGCATTGGGAGAATATTGCGCATGCGCAGCAAAATGCCGTGCTGTACAACCAGCATCTCCTTATAGAGATGTATTAAATTAACACATCTCTTTGAAGACCGTGGGCAACCATGTAGCACTGAGATAGGAAGGACCTTTAGTAGCCGTCTGAGTTACTACCACTAGAGGTAGTACCAGACAGTAATGTAAGTATTTTCATTGCCAAGCATGCTGGATCAGGCTATAATCTCCCGCTGACTATAGTGTCCCTTTAAGAACACCATTCTTTACAGAGTTTCTGTTGAGCTCCAAGCATGAAAGTATATCAAATAATCACAACAATTAATTTAAGAAGAAAACGATACCTTACCTACTTCATTTCCATTATCGGTTGGCGTGGTTTGTTCTGTTGTGACCATCCTAAAGGGAAAACAGAGTTACTTAAAGTAGTTCTCTCACCCCAAAAAATAGAGTATTACTTTTTTTGTGTACACACACACACACACTTTAAAGTTTTATTTTAAATCCACCCAGCCTCCATGAGGAGAGCTGGAGTGGATTACTTACCTGCGGTCCAGTGGGGCTGCTGGTCGGGCAGGCAGGGGGCGGACAGGCTGAGTAGGCGGCGAGAGAGCTTTTATCTTCCTGCTCAGCTCCCTCACGCACCGCTTAGTGATGCCGGGAGCCGGAGTGACATCATATTCCGGCTCCATTAAGCACAAGGGAGCTGAGCAGGAAGAGCTCCGGTGAACATGCTCCCTCGCTGCCAACCTCGGGTGGGGGGGGGGGGGGGCTCAAAATTGGCCAGCTCTTGGCCCCCGAGGACACAAGGCAAATGAGGGATTTGCCTGGGCGTTTGGGGACGTCTTTTTTTGGCTGCCCCCTGCAAAGTGTGGCCCAAGGCACATGCCTTGTTTGCCTCACGGAAGACACACACACGAAGATAATTAGAAGTCTAACTATGGATTACTTTGTTTAATGGTCAGAGCAGAAATTGACAAAATGGTGACGCTTTGCAAGTTGCTTTACAAAGGATCCTGTGGTATCAGTGAGTCCTCCAATTACCTCAAGAGTGTCCTCTTGCACAAGAGGAACTATGCAGTAGTAATGTGGGACCCTGAAGAAGGAATTGTCAGGAGTTGAAGAAACAAGATAGAGGTGCCAGCACGGCAGCCTTTCAAGTATCTCCCCTTTACTTACCCTTCCCTAGGGCACCATAAGAATGTAGCCTTCAGGAATCTTTACAAAATATGAAGGTGACAGTCTATTTAAATTGCGTAACTAAATGATGGTGTGCCCTAAAATATATACTTATTAAACCACCTGTCCAATATCGTGTAGGTCCCCCTCATGCTGAAGAAACAGCTGTGTTGAGGCATGGACTCCACAAGACCTCTGAATGTGTCCTGTGGTATCTAGCACTAACATTAGCAGCAGATCCTTTAAAGGATTACTATAGTGCCGGAAAACAAACTCGTTTTCTTGGCACACTGTAATCCTTAGGACCCCCCACCCTCATGGCCCCCTCCCACTGGGCTGAAGAGAGTAAAAAGGCGCTGGGGATCTCTCCTCCTGCCAACGTCAGCGCCAAATGCGCATGGGTGGCAAGAACCGCGCACGCATTCAAACCGCCCATAGGAAAGCATTACTCAATGCTTTCCTATGGATGTCCAGCGTCTTCGCACTGTGAATTTCAGTGAGAATCGCAGAAGCGCCTCAGTGTATTAACCCTCAGTGCAAAGCATAGCTGCAGGGTTAAAACTTGAGGCACCTGGCACCCAGACCACTTAATTGAGCTGATGTGATCTGGGTGCCTATAGTGATCCAAAAGGGACACTATAGTCACCTGAACAACTTTAACTTAATGAAGCAGTTTTGGTGTATAGAACATGCCTCTCTCAATCCTCTGCCATTTAGGAGTTATATCCCTTTGTTTATGAACCCTAGTCACACCTCCCTGCATGTGACTTGCACAGCCTTCCATAAACACTTCCTGTAAAGAGAGCCCTATTTAGGCTTTCTTTATTGCAAGTTCTGTTTAATTGAGATTTTCTTATCCCCTGCATGTTAATAGCTTGCTAGACCCTGCAAGAGCCTCCTGTATGTGATTAAAGTTCAATTTAGAGATTGAGATACAATTATTTAAGGTAAATTACATCTGTTTGAAAGTGAAACCATTTTTTTTTCATGCAGGCTCTGTCAATCATAGCCAGGGGAGGTGTGGCTAGGGCTGCATAAACAGAAACAAAGTGATTTAACTCCTAAATGACTGAATTGAGCAGTGAAATTGCAGGGGAATGATCTATACACTAAAACTGCTTTATTTAGCTAAAGTAATTTAGGTGACTATAGTGTTCCTTTAAGTTCTGCAAGTTTAAAGGTGGGGCCTCCATTGACAGATTTTGTTGTTACAGCACATCCCACAGATTCTCAATTGGTTTGAGATCTGGGGAATTTGAAAGCAACGACAGCACTTTTAACTCTTTGTCATGTTCCTCCAAGTATCAAGGCAACATCCCCATGAATGCCAGGACCCAAGGTTTCCCAGAGCATCAAACTGCCTCATCACTGCAAAATACACACATCATATTTTTATTATCGCATGATTGAATTTCATCTGAACCAGACAAGTCCTTAATTAACACAAAAAAAAAAAAAAAAAAAAAAAACTATTTTCACTATGCACAAGTCTATACCACACTTAATTATACAATTCATATTAAAGGCAATTTGTTTAGAAAAAACAACAACAAAAAAAAAAAAACCCCACAAACAAGCTTTTTTTTTTTTTAAATAAAGAAAAATCAAAGAATGGATTATATCTGGTTTCTTTTTAATCGGTCTATAAATAACCTTGGAAAGTGCATCAGGTATTACATCATTGCTTGCAGACTATATAAAGTTAGGAACAAATGGCCCCAACAGGATGCCACATCTATACAGATACATTAGGCAAATGGCATATACAATGTAAACCAGCTTTAACCCCATAAGGACACATGACATGTCATGATTCCCTTTTATTCCAGAAGTTTGGTCCTTACGGGGTTAAAAATATTTTGTTTTTTAAAATATTTAAATTTGCATTTTTAAGTATTGGTGCTACGATAAAGACCAAGTACATATGCAAAACACAGATTAAGGAACATAAAAAACAGTTTTACATTTTACAACTTAAAATCCCCTATCAGCAACAAATACGGGGATTCAGTTACACCAAATGGCCATATTGTGTTAAGCCCACCACTATGTCACAACATTCCCAATATCGGTGGACCTTACTATAATTATAAAATGGGATATTAACAGGCTAACTGCAATACTTACTGTTCATACTGCTTCCAGAGACCCCTCCAAGGGGGACCCATAGTGAATGGGTGGGGTGCTCAGCCCAATAGGAATCAGGTCTGGATTCCAAATATACATAGAAAAAAAAGGGGGGTGGGGCTGAATCAAACTGCTCCTACATCACTCCATGGTTCAGAACAGATGCATGTTTTCCTAACAGAGATTTTCTTTAAAGGGAAACTCCAGTGCCAGGAAAACAATCTTGCAATTGCTTTTCAATGCTTTCCTATGGGGAGTTGAGCAACGCTGGAGGTCCTCACACACCGTGAGGACGTCCAGCAACACTCTAGCATAGAAAACCTGTGCTATGGACCAGGAAGTGCCCTCTAGTGGCTGTCTAATAGATAGCCACTAGAGGTGGAGTTAACCCTGCAAGGTAATTATTGCGGTTTATAAAAAACTGCAATAATTACAGTTGCAGGGTTAAGAGTAGTGGGAGTTGGCACCCAGACCACTCCAATGGGCAAAAGTGGTCTGGGTGCCTGGAGTGTCCCTTTAAGATTCATCTTCTAAAGGCAAAGAAAGCCTTCCATACAATGACCAAGGGAGAAGGGAGAATCGAGAATCCAATCTTGGGACGGGCATTGGATGTTTAAGTGGCTATATATATATATATATATACACACACACACACACACACATACACACACATACACACTCTCTTCCCCTCTCTCTCCATTCCTTAAAATTAATTTGTAATAAGGATGTTGCTTGGATAAAAATGATATTACAATCAGAATCCAGCGCACTAATTTATTAAACACCAACTTTTAACGTTTTTAAAAGTCACAGATTTATGGACAAATAGCCAGTGATTTAGTTACAGTATATTATCATACAGTGCAGAAGCCTGCCACAACGTCAATGTACCCCATTCTTGGCAGGTCCTACTCTAGCACCCTAATGCCTGCTCTTATGAGTTTAACCCATTTTCTAGGGAAATCCTCCCTCCTGAGACTCTCTGCAGGGAGAGGTTAAATCGGCAGTGTCATACCGAGCTTACCTTACCCCAATCGATGCCGGGTGGGGGCTAAGTGTAAAAATACCCCCCCCCCACTTCCAGTGACTAGGGGACCCAAGACCCTAGTCACCCCCCCCAATAAAATGAAGACCTACTTAACCCCCTCACCCTAAAAATAACTGAGGGGGGAGACAATAAAACTAAATACCTTTTGAATTTTCCCATGCTGTGTAATTTGACTCATAACAACACTCTGATTGGTTGCCTTGGAATCCAACCAATCAGAACTTCCAAAGAACTTTCCCACGCTGTGTAAAATTACTCAGAGCACTCTGATTGGTTGGATCCCAAGCCAACCAATCAGAGTGCTGTGACAGGTTAATTTAGAGAGCAACCAATCTGAGCGCTCTGAGCCTAATTTCAGGGCGTGGGAAGGTTTTATAAGCTCAGTCTGCACGTGACCTCCCTGGGTAAAGATGGAATATTTCTTAGCGTCGGTTTTTATTTTTCGGTGTGTTTTTTTTTTTATCGTGTTTTTTTATTTGATTCGTTCGACGGGATTTATGGATTTTTATTTGGTCTTTTTGGCGTCTGAAAAATGGCATTTTTTTTTATTTCTTTACAGGTAATTAGTTTTATTGTCTCCCCCCTCACTATTTTCAGGGTGAGGGGGGTAGGTAGGGCTTCATTTTATTGGGGGTGGTGTGGGTGATTAGGGGCTCGGGGACCCCTAGTCACTGGAAGTGTTGGGGGGTATTTTTGCACTTAACCCCCACCCATCGCCAATGGGTGGGGGCAGGGGGTGAGGAAAATAGGTCCCCTATATTGTAATTTAGGGCCCCCACCTGCGCTCATGGGTGGGGGCTGGGGGGAGGACAATAGGTCCCCCCCAATTTTCATTTAGGGCCCACACCCGCCGCTCGTGGGTGGGGCCGGGGTGGATGCTAGGTTTTGTTTTTTTAAAAACAGTGAGCAGCCACTGTCTGCCCACTGTTTAGTAGACAGGCCCCTACTCATGACATAGCAAGTAGGGGCATTCAGGAGATTTTAATCTCCCTTATGCTATTATGGGGGTCATATTGACCCTCATAGAGTGAGGGAGGACATGGGGGGCTTAGGAAGTGGCAGGGAGCGCTGCGTGTCGGTAGCTCCCTCCTTGTAATAAACCAAACGAATGAAAGAAGAGGTCTTCGTTCATTCGTTTGAAATTTCTATTAATTTATTTGTCTTTCTTTGCGGGAATCTCACAGCGCTTTCTAATGTGGGCAGATGATGTGTCCCGCAGGGACTTCATCTACCAACACAAAGATGGCGGCGCCCTGGACCTGGGTCCACGCAGAAAATAAAGATTAAAAATAGGTAAGATGGGGGGCTTAAGGGCATTTGGGGGACAATTAGATGTAGTGGAGTCGGGAGTGGGGGGGGGGGGGTTAAAAAAAATACGGGATTCGGCCATGACAGTGCTTCTTTAAACAGGTCCCAGGAATGAGGTACCTGTGACAGAGAGGGGTGCAAAACCATTGGAGTATGTCTGGAATCCAAAATATATTTACATAGGAAACCAAGAAGGCTGCACTCACCTGAACATGCATACATTATAAGGGTGCTGCTGGGGCTAATTAACTCAGCCACTAAACACCAGCTTCTACAGTCATCTAGCAAATTGTAATGTGATTTGGCAACTAAAGGCAAAGTTGGAGAAATTCTAGAGTTCCACTATAGTTACAGTGTATATGTTCTAGCCTTAATTTTGCAAGGCAATTTCAATTTGCTTAGAGTTTTTTGAATAATGTGTGTTGTCATTGCTGTAGGTCTCAGTAATGTGATATTAGCTGTGTGTGAGTGCATAAATGTTCCACAGCAATAAAACTAATTTCTTCCCTCGGTGATGCCCCTCTTGCCATATACCCTTGTGTCCTTCTCTTCACATTTTGCCCCCCCACACCTTTAACTTTCTCAATTCCCCTCCCCCCCCCCACCTACTGTGCCTTACCTCATATGCCAACTACCTTCAACTTTTACCATATTCCTCCCCACCCATTTCCCCCTATAACAAATTCTCTGCCCCCTCAACTTCCTTCTTGCACGTCATATTATCAACCCATCTGTCTCCTTCTCCAATCATACATTTATTCACCTCATACCTTTTCTTTGGTGGTATGGCTGAGTGGCATAGGACTGGCAGTTCTAGAAGAGTGCACAATTCAGTTTAGCACAGGGTGCTGTAAGGAGATAGCAGTAAAGGAATATAAAGTCCTATCTTTGTTCTCTAATCAAGATTTGGCATCAAAGTGAAGAGGGATGAGAGCATGCTCGGCTGGTTCTACGCTGCATACCTACGCAGTGTGTACACTTTGTAACAAATAAATATATAAATGGCTGTACCTCACAGAGAAATCGTTACAATACAGGCACCCACATCAGGTAAGTCAGCCATCGGTTAGGTACATCGGGTACCTAACTGCCATCTCGGGGTGAAACTCTGGCCCTTTTGCTCCTGTTCTGAGTGATTTCAATGAAATAGCCAACTCTCCTTCGAGAAGTCTAACAGGGTTATTCATCTAAAGCGAGAACTGGCAGGAATTCAGAGTGCATTTAAAGGGCTACTCCGCGCTATGGTTTTATACTGAAATGCTGCACATATAGATTCCAAACACCACAACCACTTCAAAGTGCTGATGGTACTTGAACTTTCCCAGTTCGGTTGTCGAAGCGTTAAATTTAAACTTAATTTGGAATTCGCAATAAAGTTTTGAATTTAGTGAATAGCCTTGTTTGCTTGTGTTTCATTACTGCTCACCAGATACTAGACTTGTGCGTAAATGTGTTTCCGGCTGTATGGACAAACGAAGTTCCTTTTGCAAACATTTGTTTTGGACAATTTGACCGAATTAAATTCCTTTTAATCCACATGTGAATGAATGTCCATTTCCCATTGACTAAGACTCCACAGGTAAATCTTGGACGGATCAATTCATTTGGCATAGATTAAAAGATCAGGTTTAATCTGTAGAGGGGAAATTAACCCCTGAAATTGTGTATAGCTGTAACAGACTGGGAAAAGCTCCTCTGCCCCAGAGGATTTTCAGGTGGACCTTTGCAATATTTTATGTCCATTCTAAGAATTCAAAGGGTGCAGTTTGTTCAACAGTCTGCCTTTGCGTGGCATCAAGACACTTTGGCAGAGTTATTTGCTATAGTGAGAATTGTCAGGAATTCAAATTTAAGTCCAAAATAGCTGAATTGGGAAAAATTTTCAAACCACCCATGCTTCCAGTTCAGCTACTCTGGCTTTTAAGGGTCACCATAATCACCAGTTTTGGTGTATAGATCAGGCCCCTGCAGTCTCACTGCTCAATTCTCTGCCGTTTAGGAATTAAAACTTTGTTTATGCACTCCTAGTCATACCTCTCTGCATGTGACTTGCACAGCCTTCCTAAACACTTCCTGGTAAAGTGAGATCTAATGTTTACACTTCCTTTATTGCCCAGTCTGTTTTATTTAGAATTTCGTATTCCCAACACTGGTAATAGCCTGCTAGACGTTCCAGAGCCTACTGTGTTTGGTTAAAGTTCAATTTACAGAGCAGGATACAAAACATCTAAGGTAAATTAAGATCTGATTGAAAGTGAAACAATTTTGTTTCCAAGCAATATGTCTCAGTCACAGCAAGGGGAGGTTTGGCTAGCCCACCATACTGTGCAAGTCACACTGATGCAGGTTACAGGGATCTATGTTGGAACATCTTAGAACTTTAGTAATCATCTGTCAGATCTATAGATATCCTATCCTCCGTTTAAGCAGGACCTTTCCACATTGATATCTGCAAATTTGTTGTGCAAAAACCCCCCACAGGCCATTTATTTGTTCATGCCAAAGGTTGCCATCCCTCTCCTGGCAATGGTGTGCCAACACTAATTATTTTATCTATTTACAATATACTTTCTAACATTTGAAGAAGAGAAAAATAATCACCAGTGTTTAAAGGGTACTCTAAACAGCATATTGGCTACTGATTACTATAGTTATAGTTATTATGTTGCATTAAGTCTCCTGGTGAATTGCCATGGTTTAAATCATAGTGTTTAACAAGTGATTTGATATATACTGAGAGTCTTCCTCATCCCTATATCGATCACATTGAGAAAGCCTAATTAACACTTCCACCTATTATGCAATTCCTGCTACATATAGTCTTAGCCTATCAATGTCCTCCAGGTTGTAGTGGCTATGTTCAGTGGCGGAACTACCGCGGTCGCAGGGGTCGCAACTGCAATCGGGCCCATCACTCCAGGGCACTTTATGAACCTCTGTGACCACAGGGGCCCTGCCCACGCAGTAGAACCGCCGGGGCCTCACGTTCAGGGACTCATCAGGTGGCCCATGCTGCTAGGGCCCCCTGATGCTATGTATTTCCAGGGGTCCCGTTCAGCGCTGCAACGCTATAACAGCATGATCGGACCCCCTGTTATGAGGTCAGACTGAGCTGGAGGAAGTGACAGCCTCGGTAACTCCTCCTAGCTTACACAGAGCCCGCGCAGGAGGAAAAGGAGGAGAGGAGGGAGTCAGAGTGAAAACTCTGACTTCTATCAGCCTAAGCCACTGGACCCGATGGAAGTCACGCTCCTGCACCTAAAAGGTAGGAAACAGGAGCGTGACCAAAACATTTTGCATGTGTGTGTGTCTCTGTATTTATGTGTGTCTCTGTATGTACGTCTGTGTGTGTGTCTCTGTATGTTTGTATGTGTTTATCTCTGTCTGTATGTGTATCTGTTTGTCTGTTTGTCTGTATGTCAGTGTGTGCCCTGTGTATCTGTATGTGTGTCACTGTTTATATCTGTATGAGTGTCATTCTGTGTATCTGAATGTTTGTCCTTAAGTGTTTGTGTATCCGTGTATGTCTGTGTATCTGTATGTTAGTTTGTGTGTCTGCATTTGCGTGTGAGTATGTGTGTCTGTGTATCAGCATGTGTGTCTGTGTTTGTATCTGTATGTGTTATATGGTTTGTATCCAGTGGCATACACACAATCCATGGGGCCCAGTGCAAAACTGATTCATGGGACCCCCCGCCCCCCATATTCCCCACACCGTCACCCCATACAGACACACACAGAGATACACACTGACACACATACATACATACATACATACAGACTCACATACATACAGGGACACATACAGACAGACAGACACACACATACATACAGACACACATACACACATACATACATACATACAGACAGGCACATACATACAGACACATACATACAGACACAGATACACACACACACACAGACAGACACATATACACATACATACATACACACATACAGACACACATACACACACACACACACACACACAGACACATACACACATACACAGATACACTCACACACACATGCAAAATATATTAGTAACTCTGCTATTACCCCTCCTGCAGGAGGGTGACTTCCCTGGGGTTCTGTGGCTCAGGTTGATGGGAGTCAGAGTTCCTACTCTGACTCTCTCTTTGCTCCCACGCGGTGGTTGCTGGGAGGAGTGACTGGGGCAGTCACTTCCTCCCTGCGTCTGACATCATCAGAGGGGGCCCTGTCGCGCTGTTACCAGGCCCCCTCTGATGATGATATTAATTTCCATCAGGTGGCCCTTACAGCATGGGCCACCCGATGGGCCCCTTCACGTGCGGACCCGGCAATTATACCGCGCGGCCGGGGCCGCAATACATGGCGGCAGGCACCTGGTCGCAGGGGTCCGCAGGGCGGCCGGGCCCCCTGGAGTGACGGGCCCAGTCGCAGCTGCGACTCCTGCGACCACAGTATGTACGCCACTGTTTGTATCTGCATGTATGTCAGTGTGTGTTTGTATGAATGAGACACATTGAGGGGCATGAAAGTGACACTTGAAAGAGTTGGGGGGAGTGAGACTTATGGGGAGCCTCAGGGCAATTTTTGCACCAGGGCCCTGTGGTTTCTAGTTACGCCTCTGGTTATGTTGTTATGTTATAATTTCAAGTTCACAAACTGCAGTCCTACCCAATGAAAAATTTTGTTGAAAAGGCTTAGGTTGCATAAGTGCTCTTGTCTTGTGCAAAAAGGAAACCAGTTCAACATCTGTAACATATGCACATTTTCAGGTCAATGGAAATTAATCCCTTCGTAAGATAGTGGTTTGCAAAAAAACCCAAAAATAAACAAAAATAAAACAACAACCACAGAACCCGAGTATTTTGTATTGAGTGTTTTGAGGGTTTTGGAAAGTAATGCTTACATTTGTTTTAAATATTTTATAAAGTCTTCCTGTGTCTGTGCAGGGAGTGAAGCAGGGAGGACCACCATAGACTAAATGTCAGTTTTCAGGTACTGTCTGAACCAAGGTGAATGAGATTCTCTCTTTTTTTTTACTTAAAAAAAAAAAAAAAAAGAATTATTTTTTTAAAATAATATATATCATTTTTTTTCCCCCAATTCTGCACCCATGCATCTGTTACTCTAGGATCTGCCCTAATTGTAGCTATTTCTTCATGCAGAGGACTGCTCTACTTCATACTGTTTAATTGCTGTGTGCATGACCCTAATGAAAAGTGCAACTGTGCATGACACACTATTCTTCTATGAGTGGCATTTTCTCATAATTATTGTACTGTATATATTTAAATATCCATTTTTTCATCAAATTGATTTTAATCTGTCTAATAAAAGTTATGTTTTACAATTTAGCAAGGTTGAAAAACATTGTAGTCTCTTTTTTTTCTGCTCGTATTTAAATGTTTTACTAGCTGAGGAAGGATCAAATCTTAACAAATCAAAATATGAAACTTTTGAACCATGCAACTCGAACATCAATTTCAGGTTACATTAAAATAAACTGTTTATATCCAAGGACTTGTCGTTCAGTCGTACGCAGCACAAACAGATGATCATTGTAACATCTATACAAAACAAAAAAAAGAATAATATGGATTACCATCTCCAAAGAACAGGTTGACATAGAAAGGGGCAAGTTTCACACCCACTGTAGAGACACACATCTGGAGTTTGTAATTCCCGTTGGACATGTATCAACAAAAAGTTAATACTCAAAAAAATTTAATTTCTTAAAAAGATCAGAAACATTCGTATAAAGAAGAAAAAAAAAAAAGTGGACCACCGGCAAACCATACTTCAGTGGTACACTAAAATAGAGAGAGAGGTAGTATCTACTATCAACCATTAACAATACAGTTTACATTAAAATTCCTCAATCAATTGCAAAACATATTTTGTATCCTGCAAAAAAAGAAAAATCCAATAAATAAGGAGATCCCCAGCCAATCGCTGCAAAAAAAATTTAAATAAAATAAATCTACTCATTCGAAGAGATTTTCTCCCAGTGAACCTATTCAGACAATTATGAGCCTACCTGGAGGACCATCCTTCTAACTTGTCACCAACAAGATGGTTTAAAGGGACTTTCCAAATAAATAAAGCACTTTAGGTTGCGGAGTTTTTTTTTGTTTTTTTTTGTTTTTTTTTTTTAATTCTTTATTTTTGTTGTGCAAGGTATTACAATAGGCTTACTTGGCCACAATAGCAGTCGTAATCGTTAACATACAATATTCCAAACATGGCATAGGAATATACGGCACAAATTTTACGTTTTGTTGAGATAAAACGTAGATTGTATATTGACATAACACCTATAGGCTTTCCTGTCTGATATGCACATTTTTTAAAAAGGTAATACAACAAGAGTTGACCGTTGCTAGGGTTAAGGTGGGTAGGTACTAGCTAGTGAGGCTATACTCATTAGGCTTCGATATAGCAAAATCCAGTAGTACGGTTGCGAGCCTAGACATGCAAAGAGTAAACAATAAAAATAAAAATGAATTGAGACAATATAGCATAAACTTAGCGGCGCGTACTTGCTAATGCCCGGGTACCCCCTGTTGTTTATCGTAGCGATAAGTTAGCTTGGTAACGTTATTATGAGTAAACATAGGCTAGTAAAAATTATTATGTAAATAAGCGAAGCGTCGTGTGTGTAATCTCGTTACCTCTACTGGGCATTATTCCTACCAAGAAATACAGTATGGGCCTGTTTAGAATGAGGAGAGTTCAGGCCTAGCTTGTGGGCCCGTGAGTATGGGTCACTAAGGCAGGTAGGATCTGGCTGTTAGTGCACAGGCATGCTTAGACATTGTTTGGGGTGCCCGATTCATAAAAGCCTACTCAGTTAAAGCTATCTGCACATACATAGGCAATTATAGGCAAGAATGAAAGTAAAAATAAATCAAGTAGAACTATATACAAAAACAAAAGCTGAACGAATGCCATAGACCTGTGTGAAGGAAAAGCAATGAAATGGTATTAGTGGCCAGTAAGGCCTAGCAGTCCCTTGGGAGCTCTCAGGTGGTGGCTACAGTCTGTGCTGCGCGGGTGGGTCCACCCGGAACGAAGGACTTGGAGGTAGCCGGGTTCCATCTGTGTGGCTTGTAGGTTGTGTGGCGTCGCTGTATGGCATCTGCCGGTAATCCCAAGGCAGGGAGGTGGGTCTCCGCCTCCTGTAGGTCCGCTATGAGGTATGTGGCGTCTCCGTGGTATATTTGCAGCTTGTGCGGTGAGCGCCATCTATATTTAACTTCCCGATCGCGGAGCAAGGCGGTAAAAGGCCTCAAAGTAGAGCGCCAGGCCATAGTCCCCTTGGAGAAGTCTGAGAAGAATGATAATGACATGTCCTCAAAGCTAAACGGTGCGGTGCCCCTGCATGCGGCCATTACTGTTTCTTTGTCTTGTCGCTTCTGGAATCTTATTATCAGATCCCTGGTTGCTGCTGGTGGGGCCGTTGGTGGTTTAGGGAGCCTAAACACGCCGTCAAGGCCTATTCCTTTGGCCTGTTTTGGCGGCAGAATCGTGATTAATAGGCGCCGCACAAGGTGAGAGAGCTCAGAGTCCGGGACTGAGTCGGCGATGCCCCTAACCTTAAGATTCTGGGCGCGTCGTGAGTCCTCCATAGCAGCCATGGCTTGCTCCATTGTCACTTGTTTCTGCTGTTGTAGTAGATTCATCTCCTGTCGGAGTGCGGCCATTTGCCCAGTGTGTGTGTTGGCGGTTTGCTCCGCGGTTTCCATGCGGTCCGTGAGGCCCTTTATGTCCCTCCTCATGCCTGCCACGTCCTCCTGGATATTCTGGCGAAGCTCCGCCAGCAGCTCCCTCATTTCAGCTTTGGTGACTGGGGCCGAGTCAGGTGGCGTGGCAGGCTTCGGATCGGGCTTCTCCGATGCCCTTGTCATGGGCTGATATAGCTCCTCTGGCTCAGAGAGTAATTCGTCGGAGTCCTCGATGCCCTCCATGTAGGCGGCCATTTCTGGTTCGTGTGCGCCATGTGCTCGCCTCCACAAGTCTCCTATGCTGGTGCCCGGCCGGGGTAGGTCGGGCTTAGGCTTCTTACTTTTCCTACCCATGTCTGCTTCCTACGTGGGTAGTTAGCGTGGCTTTTTTGGGGGTGATTTTTCAGTATTTAGGGTCTTTAAAGTCGATTTCGCCGGGAGCTCTCTGAGGATGCGACCTGTCGGTTCAGTAGCTGGCTCCGCCCCCCACATCTTGGTCAGGTTGCTGAGTTTTTAATAGATGGCACTTTTATAAATTAATCTTGTTACACCCCTTGGCTATCTGTCAATCAAACTACTGGTTCTGTTACTTCCTGGCTTGTTTAGCTCAAGAGGCAGCTAAACTCAAGAGGCAGCAATTGCCCAGAGCACCTGCCTTGCAAAGACTTCTCATTGAGCTGCATTGGTAAGTCTGTGATTGGACAGCAACAGGGAGCCTGGGCAGGCTTAAAAGAGGAGGACCCGCAAAAGCAGGTAATCTGTAAAATTTGCAAGATGTTTTCTAGATATATCCAAATGAAATAAAATATAATTAAATGCACACATGTTTTCATTGGGGTATATGTGCCAAGCTGTTATTTATGTATTGTATGACTTGAGAGGAGAGTCTCTTTATCACTGAGCTGAATTTATAGAGTTTTAGTTTAAGGATTCATTATTAAGTTGTAAGTAAGAATATGGCTAGAAATGGCAAATTTCTAGCATCAAATATGACAGCATATGATTTAGAATGTGATCCAAGATTGTCATGTTGGGTAGCTTTGGCTGTGATCAAAATTAAATATTGGCCCTCCAATAACCACAAAATGTTGTATATGATTGAGGAAAGTAACAGGTCTAAAGAAGACTTATTATCTGAATATTGCTGCAAAATTTCAACTGGACAATCACTATACAGTATAGATTAGCTCTATACAAACGACCTGTTATATGGTCGTAACGCAACTTACAGGAAATGGCCATGAGGTTCTACATAGATGTATTACCGGACCTTAGAGTGGCCATACTTAACGTTTAAAATATAAAGACAAAGTCAGTAATAGCCAAGGTCAGGATAATAGAAATATGGACAAACTAAATAACAAGCCGGGTCAGGATACCAGAAATACACAAGGTCAAAGCCGAGGTCAATTTAAAAATATCAAGAGAGACTTATAAAAAAGCACTAAATGTGTATGGGGCACTGAATATGGGCTCAGATTAGCATTATATAGGCTTACAGTTGTTCTGAGTGGTCCACATTATCTCTGTAACTCCAAAATTATTTATAATGGGGTTGCCTGGATAAGGTGGTAATTTGGGTGGATAGGGGGCTAACATCACAATATTTGAATCAATAAAAGACGTGTCATTCAAGTGGGCAGCGTATAAGACTAAGCAGGAAAGCAATGGCTGTGTGGATTTCATGCCGTGCGAACCAGGAGGTGGAGCTGATCGCCAGGTCATATGGTAAGTATGTAATGTAGTTACCTATTCAGGCCACACAGCCACGCGGAGCATTCAGGCTACACCACCTGAGTAGAAAAGCGCAGCCGCATTTAGCGTTCGGCTCACATGGTCCGATGAGGGGAGCAGCTCGGGCTCATGGATTGGGTAAGTCTGCTACATTACCTGATCCAAGAGGAAGCACTTTGAGAAAGCCACAATATTAAAAGCAGTAGTCAGTTTACTTTACATTGATCTTATACTGTTTTGTCACATGTTTTAATGAATAGTAAGTATGTTGACATTTTAATTACCACCTGGAATCATTTGACACTTTAAAAAATATCCTTAGGTGGAGATTGTACCATCTCAGTCTTGTCAACACTGAGCATAGTTTTCTACATGTGTGTGTATGGTGCTTAAATGATGTCTTTGGAAATTAAGAGATCATTGCCTCTGAGTAATCTTTGGCAGAGATAATACTACAAACACCCATAACTTCAGCGTTTAGTTGAAAGCAAGTGTGATTTACTTTTAATATATGCCTATGAAGACAATAGATTTATTTTATGTGTAATATGCTGAGTGTCGGTCCCTTGATATAGGTATTAAAACAACTTTCGCTTAATAAAGCAGTTTTCAATGTAAAGGTTATGCCCCTGCAGTCTTACTACTTAATTCTCTGCCATTTGGTAGTTAAATCACTTATGTTTCTGTGTATGAAACCATAACCACACCTCCCCAGGCTGTGACTAACAGCCTACATGGGGAAAAAAATGTTTCTTACGACCTTAACTTACTTTAGAAGTTTTAATTTCCTGTGAACTTTAATCACATAAAGAAGGCTCCTTCAGGGTATAGAAGGCTATTAACAGAGCAGGAGATTAGAAATTCTAAATTAAACATACTGTACATTGAAGGAAGTTTAAACATTAGATCTCTCTTTACAAGAAGTGTTTAGGAAGACTGTAAGTCACATGCTGGATGAAGTTTTTTTTTCCAGCTCTGTTAAGTGAACTTTAATCACACACAGGAGGCAGCTGTAGGCTCTAGCAGTCAGCTAACAGAGCAGGATGTAAGAACTTATACATTAAACCAACTGTGCAATTAAGGACGCTAAACAATTAGACTCTTTTGAATATTTTTATTGTTATCACAACATAAACGCGGATATCAAACATATTATTATTAAATGAAGTAGTCGCCTACGCAGAGGCGTGTATATCGGTACATGAAAATATATGCAGATATTCGCCTGCGCAGAGGCGTGTATATCAGATCATGTGCATAATAATAAACTGTCTTCTATTTGGTTGCGTGCGTTTCGTAAAATATAAACTTATCGTGCTCAGTTATAAGCCTACGTTTGCCTACGCAGAGGCCTATTATGTCAGTAGTGTTATTATAACAGAATAACAAAATGGCGCCATCAGGTAGTAAAACCTATATACTGCAATAATATATATGACTGCATCCGGGTAGATCCTATAATTATATAAATCCACCATCATTAACTGAGGCCTGCAGATAATCTGATGGCGGCATGCGTCAACGAAGTGGCATGTTAAGAGGAAGACATTGCGGCCCATATCTGTGTATGTTAGCAGGTCTTAACCATATAATTCTGTTAAGGAAGCAGTAATACATAACATTAACCTTAATCCCATTGGGGCAATGTGACCGAACAACATTTTTATACTGAATTAATAAACGAAAATACTTAAATTTCGGCATGTGCTATGGTTCGCCATTCTTAACAGCTGAATATCTATTCTGTGTGTGCATGCTGCGTGGGTTAAAGCCTTATATTGTTATAATGCGTTAAGTAAAGAAAGCACACTGATGTCACTATAAACCATAAATACATCGACTTCTGCCTGGGCAATGGCATGCTATGCTCAACTTCTGGGTATCTATTCCGTGTGTGCCTGCTGCAAAAGTTAGGGCTATATAATTATATGTTGCATTGAGTAAAGAAAGCATAAACATGACACATTTATGTTAAGTATAAATGACAAAGGTAACAGAGCAACCAGACATTCAAGTAATTAGAGATGAGAGCCATGGAACAGCGCCTAATTTAGCCTTAGCAGGTAGGGCAGCTGTTTTCTTATTAGGTTTTAAAAAAAGGTATTTAACATTAGCAAAATGAATAAATAAATAAATAAATGAAAAGGCAGGCTTTTTATATTGCATTCAGCCATTCTGATATTGTTAATGGCAGGCAGTATGTAGCTGTGAATTGCCTAGCCTGTGTTCATGTGCAAGGGTAACGCTACGTCTTAATCATAATGTATGGGCTTTTAGCTATGCAGTGGTATAATATTTATTCTCCTGACTGTGGCAGCTGGATTTGGTCCAACAAGTTAACGGCCAGTCGCTAGCATAAAGCGATATTCGCTAAGAAAGTGACCAACCAAGACGTGCTGAGAAGTAACTAGGTAATGTACGTAGGCTCGCTATCACATCATATCTAACTTTAGCATGGGGATACTCATCCTATATTGCCGCCTGGGATACTTCGTGCTTTGCTAAAGTGATAAGTGGAATTGGTGACAAATGAACTCAACAGTTATATGTACACAACATGCATATTAAACCGTGACATAAATGGATGGCTGTGCAACAGGTGATTTCTGGCTTAACAACCTTGATGCACAATGCATGTGTGCCCTGCAACCCAGGGCAAGGACCCTGGATGCATTCAGCTGTATGTTGTTGTGGTGTAGCATGTCACACAAGAAAATAATAAGGCGTATCTTGATCCAAATCCTCTGAGGATAAAAAAGATGAGTCACTTCGCTGGAGATGGCGTTTTAGCGCCCAGTGTGTGGAGACTGTCCGGCTTGGCTTTGTCGTGTTCCTGGGTGGTATAGGCATAACTGCTTTATTGGTTTAGGGTATAGATGATGGGCAGGTAGTCCACAACCGAGTCCTCCCGGCGCCCCCATCGTGGCAAACCCCCCTCTGTTCCCCCCCACGGCATGCTCCTGTCAGCGGGAGGCTCCACTGCACTGTGGGCACTCGGGGACAGTGGCAGTCCAGCGGTCTCTCCCCCTGAAAGTCCGTGGGTCACCTGTCCCCTGCACCTCCCCAGCTCCTGCGGAACCTCATTGGAGCTCCAGCCTCGCTGTGCCTCACCCTGCTCCGGTCTCAGTCATGGCGCCGGTGCGCGGCCCCCCCCCGGCCACCAGTCCGCCGGGGGGGCCGCACACCCCGGCCCCACAGGGCTCACAGATCTGGGGGCTATTTCCCCTGGATCCACCACCAAATCCAGGGGTTAAGGCCAGCTCCT
Organism: Pelobates fuscus; assembly: GCF_036172605.1. Classification (NCBI taxonomy): domain Eukaryota; kingdom Metazoa; phylum Chordata; class Amphibia; order Anura; family Pelobatidae; genus Pelobates; species Pelobates fuscus. The sequence goes on from NC_086321.1 coordinate 350,123,526, forward strand.
CGCCTACCAGTTTGCTGCCTAGCGGGGTCCATCCGCGGGATCCTTCAACCCGGGGGGCCGAGGTGTCTCAGCGCGGTCCCCTGCAGCATGTGCGTCAGCCATCTTGTCTCTGTGCAGGAAGGGGCATTGTGCCGCGTGGGCCTCCCTCTCCAGTCTCCGAAGGTTGGACTCATGGGCCGGGATCACCCCCACCGGCCGGGGGGGGGAAGCGGGGCCAGGCCGATATCCCTGTCTCACCCGCTGTCACCTCGTTCCGCTGCCTCTGCTTACCACGCGGGTGTATGGGCCTCGTGCATCTGCCATGCTCCAAGTATGCTGCCGGCGCGGCGTATGACACACCGCCGTGCTCCTGGGCTTTTCCCCATCTGGTGGCCTGTTGTGCCCCGCCTTTTGGTGGGGTCTTAGGTCTGCATTGTAAGGGTTTTTTGGTGTCTCAGAGCCGGAGCTGGCATGAATGGCTGCCGCTCAGCTCGGCGGCCCGGCCCCGCCCACCCCCAATTAGGCTCTTTTCAGGAAGTGTGTGGGGAGGCTAAGTCACATCCAGGGAGTCGTGGCTAGGACTGCGTGCAGAAAGTGATTTGACTCCTAAATGGTAAAAAAAAATCGTGAAGGGGCATAATTCAAACACCATAACTGATTCATTAAGATAAAGTAGTTTATTCAAATGTTTTATCATTTAGTAAGTGATAAACGTATGCTCATAATATTCACATATGCTGGATAATCAAGATCTGTGTGCGAAAGCAATTTTATAAATCACTGAAAATATGATAGATTACAACTAAAAATGCACATTTCTAGGATCCAAAACTACCCATTTCTGGGATCTATTTCTGGGATAACTCCGAGGCCCATTTTTCTACTGTAATATAATACTTAGCTAAAAATTCTGAAACACAAGACTCGCCCAATTCATCCCTGAATGTAGCATAACGATCCAATGATAGGGTGAACAAAGATGACATTTAAAAAAGCTTATCCTCTCCACCTAGTTATTCACAGTTGAGTTGATAATTGGCACCCAATATTGAAAAGTAAATTGAACATTATTTGAACTTGTTGTATGTTACGTAATTATAAACACATGCAATACTTTCCATAATTAAAGAGACACTCCAGGCTGGTTTTAACCCTTCTTTTTTTAAATCTGTTATGAAATAATTGCATTAAAATCTGTGCAGAAGCAATATATGAAAAATAATGAACAATACGAACTATATATACAAATCCTCTTAAAGGAACACTCCTGACACCATAAGCTCAATGTAGTGGTTTTGGTTCCATGAGTGACCTGGAGCCCCCCCCCCCCCCCCCCCCATTGGAAGCAGTCTAAGTAGAAAATGCTGTTAGCTATTCTGAGCTAAGCCCTGCAATGCCATATATTCATTTAATTTACAAAGCTATTTTGTCCTGCTGAAGCATATGCCTTAAACCACCGAAACAGCATCAACACCTGACACTGGTCAGTACAGTGTTAGAAATAAAGTCACTTTATTAGTTAGCATCTCTTATAATATACCACATAATAACCGCAGAAATTGGAAAAGGTATTTAAAATTAGGAAATATTACTTATTATCTTGGAGGTAGCAGACACATAGAAAAAAATATTACGACTAAATTGTCCAGGTAACTAATGAATAAAGGTACACAACACAGGATTCAATTAACCCATGCAAAACCACCAAGCTTTTCTGCTTTTACAAATGGTATGCCACGATGGGGCAAATTTGCACTTGATTGTTGCTATTTTGCCCCGAAGTCAATTTACGCCTATTAAGCAGGTCCAATATTTCATCATTTAGCTTCTTAAATACACTGCTCACTAATTAACAAGGGTCTATTTCTATACTCGGTATGTATTTGAATGCAAATATTTTTATTTTTTTTATTTTTTTTGCCTTAGTGGATATTGGGATTGTAATAACAGAGCATGTTATAGTGTACCCTACCCCCCACCTTCTCTATTTTTGTACCCCACTCCCACCCCTAGATAATGACTACAACTGTATTAAAATGTAAAGCTTGTTAAACTGTTTTGACAACACATGTCCGATACGCGACACATGCAATAACCAAGCTCCTCCCGAGCTCTTCTTTCTGTACGCCAATTCATACCACCTAATGTAATATTGAAACTTTAAAGCAACAATGTTGCCTTAGCAGTCTGAAAGTACCCCCACTGCATAGTCTAACTCGAACACATACTAACCTTACTTGGATACATTGGTACTACATGTTGAAATGACACTAATGTAATGTATAATTCTGTCATGCATAATAATTTTCTAAAATGTGCAGTCTACTCGAAGCCACATATGTAACCTTTTGAGTAACTCACGCACTTATTGATACTGTTGTGGCATTGTTTGATGCTTTGTTATTTCTTGCACACACAAAATAAAGAATTTATAAAAAAAAAAAAATAACAGAGCATGTTGGCCTGTACACATTTAAAAGCACACACAAAAAAAAAAATGAAATATAACCAGATTTATTGGCAGAGGTAATTAATAACATGGTTACATGAGAAATACCCTTGTGTAAAAGTCCTTTTGTTTTTTTGTTGTAAAAATACATATATTTATTTAGGGGTTTTGGGATTTTGCGATATTAAAGTCATACCGTGTTACTAAAGTGGCAATTCAAGGCAAATTCATCATGAATTTTAAATACATCGTAAATATATTCAAACTGGATACATTCTCTAAGTCAATTATGCTTCCTATTCCGTTACTCTGGCCTTAAATCTAAAATCCACTTTGAATTCTCACTTTATTGAATAACCCTGTAAACTGCAGTTTGAACAAAAACAAAAAACAAACCAACACGATTCACTCCTTGCAATAATTGTCCTTTAACTTCCAAGAAATTAATGTAATCTTTGACATAGTGGGCATTTTAACAATCAAGATGAATATATATCTAATGTGACATATTTTCTTTAGCTACACTCGTTGTATAAAAATTTCTATTAGCAAAACTGTAAAAACAATTTATTTTTCTATTCACCCTCCCACCCCCCTCCCATTGTCAATACCATGTGCATAAAATATAATATCTTAGTGATTCATACATGCTATAAAAAAATTAAAATAATCTATTTATCCTTTAAAACTTACTATAATATTTGTACAGGTGCATTTAAATAGAATGCCATTAGAGCCAAACAATCCTCAGTAACCTATGCATGGAATCTTGGAAAAGCTTCAGGTACTAAAGGGTTAAACGAGTAGGTACAATAACGGCAAAATCTTTGTAAATAGATATAGATATAGATATCAAGGATGAACATTTATGAATAAGCAAAGAACGCACAGTAACTAATTAGCAGCATTATTAAAAACAATAAAGTTTACACGGAAAATGATAGGTTACACTTCTAAGAATCTGTGATTTTATAGTATCTACATTTTGCATGGAACATGAATTTAAACTCTTTAGCATGTGACTTACCTGGCGTCTTTGGATTCTTACTGAGCCTCGTTTCTGGTGCAGCAACTTCTGGAGTTGCATTTAATTAAAATATGATTATTTTAGAAATCTCCTCCCTTATAATAAAGATGAAATTATGATTGAATGCCTAGTAGGAGGGACAACTGTGAAATTAAAAGAAGCACAGGGTGTGAAGGATAAAACTTTGTTTTATTATACATTCATACACCTCATACACCTTCTGTATCACAGCTACTGCAGCAAGCTATAGTAACTTTGTTGTTTAATTAAGTTCCTTTGTACGTGTTTTGTTTTGATTGTCATTGCACACAAGAGTCCTCACATAAGTGGTTGAAATAACAAAGCAGATGCCAATGGTATAACTTGTGGGCAGTTATTCCTGTATTAAAGGATACATAAACATTAAAACGATAGAACTTGTGATAGAATGATAGAGTTATATGTAGGAAGGACCACGCTAGTCATAGTTGCCAATATTTAAAAAAAAAAAAAAAAAAAAATTGAGGGACATTTTGTGGCAAAAATGCACATGCACAAACAAATAAACAAAGAAAACACACATTTCTAATCACCTTCTGCCACAAAAGTACTAAAATCTCGTGGATAGTTGTAACTAATCAGGTTGATTCTGGAAGAAACATGTACGAAAGGTTTGCTGAGGTTGGCGCCGGTGGGCTGAGTCAAAAGTTCAGATACGCACGTAAACAAAGACATCCAAAAGGTCCAGTGAATGGAAACAGGTTCAATGTAGAGACTTTTGTAGAATCCTGAAAAGTAGAATAAGACTCCAAGTAAGAAGGACAGACAATGGGATGGATTCAAATCAGAGCTTTAACGGACATTCGAAGAACCAGCACATCTACAGCTTAATGTAGTGGTTCTGGCGGAAAGACACTGACCCTGTAGTTTTTGTTCCTGCACGGCCTGGAAAAAAAAAGGAAATGTTGACATTACTACTTAGAGACACCATGAGTGGCTGTCATTGAGACATCTACTAGAGGTGCTTCCTGTTGTGGTTGTGAAATCTCTGCAGGACTGATGTTTGGAAAAGTAGCTTCCCACTACTAGATTAAGGTATAAAAAAAAAAACCATGGGATGCACTGAGCACCAAGCTGCAGGGCTCCAGACCATTATCTCTAGCAGCACCTACATCAAAGCTTTACATTATATAGGGGGCAGAACCAGCGCCTGAGTGAGTCAAATGCATATCACATCAGCTCTGAGCGCTAACCCAGCCTAACCTGTTCTGACCATCAATTCACTGCAACACCAGGCTCTGAAGGAGTCTCCTGGGCTCCCTTCACCATTGGAAAAAAAAATGTAAAACAGCGCGCAGATCCGGGATCGGTCTCCAGAGATATAGGGGTTTTTCTACGCTCGGCCACATGGCTGGAAATCCCTAAGATGGTGCCGCCCGAGGCCTATACCTCGAGGACAGCACTTATGCCGAGGTTATAACCCAGAGCTGGGCATGACCAATCCCCCAGGGGCATCTACACCTGCCCCTTCCACCAAGGCCAATATTAAAGCACTGATGCAGGAAATGAAGTCCGTGTTCCAAGCGGACAACGCACTGGTGCGGGAGGATGTTGCCATGCTCACCAACCTTGTGGCAGTGGTAGAAGAAGGCATGGGGGGCACCAGATTAGGTCAAACGGCTACTGATGCTGCACTGAGCTCCCTGTGAAAACCAGCAAGCATAACTGGCCAGGATGGAAGACAAGGCCAAAGCATAAGACCTAAGGGTCCGAGGCGTGCCCGAGACAATCTCTGGCACTGAACAGCCCCATTAGAAAGAATATGTTTAGACCTCAGACCTAGTAGAAAAGTAACTTGGATACCAAGAAATCAAAACCAACAAGACGTGAGAAAATGTAACTTTCGTATCAACAGGGGAAAAGGAACCAGGATATCAAATAGATTACTCACTTTGGCAGCAATCATTTGAGGCCATGAGGGAGATAATAGCACACACTACCCACTTGGATAAGCAGGAAGATACTTTTATGGGTGGTACCTAGTCGCATCCATACTGCAACAATTTGGAGGTCCAACAACAGACAAATGCTGGAGTTGCAATAAAGAGACGGGAACTATGACACATATCTGGTGGCGGTGTGAAGCATTGCAGCACGTATGGAAAAAAGTGGGGAGATTAATTGAGAGTCCCACTGGATGCTCAATACCCATATCAATAGAAACATATTTACTATTTACACCACCGCAAACAAGTCCCAGATCTATAATTCTAGATTCGATATCTTTCCCGGCTAGACAAAGGAGTACAAAGAACTGTCCCACGGTAGATGACATAATAAATCAAATTCCCTTATTTGGCGTATACGAATTTATGATGATCAAGCAGAAAACAGGGAAATCCAAAGCATTAAAATCATGGGAGTTATGGCAACATTTTGTACAAAAAGGATACCTGGTAGAGGAATTAATCCCTAGACCCACAACATTAGTACAAACTAAAAGGGTAGCGAGAAGGAATATGTACAAGAGTAGCATGGAAGCTTAGTGTATGACCGGGATGAGTGAGTTGTGGTGATCCTGTAAAGTAATTAGAACCTCAGTCACCTAAGTGACAAATTAAAGAGACCCCCAGGTATTGAGATGACTCCCCAGGTGACCAGGACACCGAAGGACCACAATTCAAATCCCCTGTTTGGCACCTGTGGGACGGCCACACCTGGCGGCCTGGATGGCACAGGGATTACCCTGACACATGGCTCATAAACTGGGGTCTATTACCAGTGTTTAGCAAGGCAGAAAGTCAATCATCAAATTGTACACAAGTAATTTTTTTTGTATATCTCTGGTGTATCTGGGCAGCGAGCATTTATTGTATAGTTTGGCGTGAACGTTTTTGTCGTTATATCAATAGGTCATTGTTCGGTCTACTTACCATGCAAGACTATGTATTAAATGGACACTATAATCACCATAACAACTTAAGCTTATTGTATTTGTCCTGGTGAGTATAATCAGTCCCTTCAGGTTTTTTGCTGTAAACGCTGTCTTTTCAGAGAAAATCAAGTGTTTACATTGCAGCCTAGTGATAACTCCACTGGCCACTTAGATGGCTACTAGAGGTGCTTCCTGGAGCAGTGCTCCACACTCTGCATGCAGACACTGAAATGTCCTCATAGAGATGCATTGAGTCAATGCATCTCTATGAGGAGATGCTGATTGGCCAGGGCTGTGTTTGACTTGTGCTGGCTCTGCCCCGATCTGCTTCCTTAACAGTCTCAGCCAATCCTATGAGGAAGCATTGTGATTGGCTCAGACCACCACTTCTGATGATGTCGGCAGACAGCAGGAAGGTCAGAGGCAGACAGGTGCAGAGCCAGCAGCTGCAGACTTGAATACAAGTAAGATTTTACTATATTTAGTGAGGCAAGAGGGGACCAGGGGGGCTAGATGTATGTTTTAACACTATATTTATAGATTTGGAGGTTTTAACACTATAAAAAGTTGTATTTTATAGTGGATTAGCAAGGTTTTGTTCTTGACAAATTTCCATCAGTTCTGTGTTTTGGTTACACGGGTATGGAATGCAAGCCTAACTCTCTAAATCCTGGCTGGTGATAATGGTTAGAGTAAAAAGTCTATAAATTAAACACATACGCAGTTCAAGTTTCGTGAATTGAAATTCATGTATTTATATCAAAAACAGAGAGAGAAATACAAAACAGTAAACTGTGCGTCCATGCATAATTGTGTCACTTATTAATACAATTACAGACATGGGTGTAAATATGTATGTCAGAAGCATTATTATAACATGGATTATGAAGCTTTTTTCACATGAATGCTCCTTGTATATTGATCAAAATTATGGAAAAGTGAAACAGAAACAAATTACAATACGGCGCACGGTTTTACAATATATACATGATGATTCTCCAATTGGCATAAAATTAGTTACACTCGAAAGTCAGTTTAGAGACCTAGGTTGATGGGTCACACAATGTCTTCTTAAAGCAATTTAGCTCAAATAACAGATCTATTTTTTCCAGTATAAATGCAAGATAGACATGGTGCTTGGAAAATAACAGGTATAAGCTTTTGAATTATAGCTTCAAATGGCAATACTTTCTAACTGTTTGCAACAATAGCAGAAATTGTAAATAAAGAAAAAAAATTGTACCCAGCATTGTAAAATTCATTTTCTTCCCCACGGCCAGTTAAATAGATTGAAGTTTGGAAAGGTACGTTTCAGTACCCCTGGTAATTCCTAAAATGGCATTTTTTTTTTTGTAAATACTTTATTTAAGAGATCAGGGAGACATACTGTACAAAGTAGTACATTAACATTTTTGCAATCTGCATATACAAGAAAGTGGCGTGGTGTATTGTCTAGTCCACATTATTTTACATACGTTGAGCAATATCTTAATTACAGCACCGTGTGAGTGAAATGACATGAGTCAGACGCAGTTTTACAGCAAATGTCTGTAAAATTTTGAACTCAATAACAATGCCGGCCCAAAGAAAGAGAGAAGAGAGAGAGGAAAAAAAGGGGGAGGTGGTTCTCCCCTCTGTGCAAGCCAGGTCCCGTCACATAAAGGTCTCTTTATCTCTGTCTCACACATCATACTCTTCCCACAGCTACCACACTTTATTAAAAGTTGCCATTGTATTTCGTACCTAAACTAATACAGCAAATTCAGTGACAATGACGGAGTATGTTTTTGAGAAACTGGAGTGAATATGGTTTTATCTCAGCCCAGAACAATTTTTATCTGCCCAGAGGACAAAAGACAATGGAAACACATCTGACTCTTCCAGATCCCATTTGAGATGTATGAAAGTATATTCCATTCCAAACTGTAATTACTTATCAGGGCCTAGATAATAATGGATATAATGGAATAGAGAGTTTTAAATGCATTTCACGATATGTGGATTTGGGGAATAATTTGTAGCAGTGAGTACTGGACGAGAGCAACGGATAAATAGTACGGTCAAGGAAGAGAGTGAAGGGTTTCATTGGGCCAGAGGTTGATGTAGAACAATCTAAGTGAAAGCAAATTTGAGAAACGAGTGTAAATTATATTTGGAGAAAACATGGTGGATGTGTCTAGGTCATTAGACCAGTCAGAAGTTGAGAGTTAAGAAAGAAGACACCTGAAAAAACTGTGATCTTGAAAATAAGAAAAAAGGGATTTATTATGAGCAGGATACGTTATGTTAGGTTTGTATAACACCTTATGGTGAGCATTTGGCAAGCCATGCCATCTTCCACTCTGGTCAGTCTGTCCAACAACCAAAAAGTAAACTGATTGCCTGATTCTGCATTTTGAAAAACAGGTTTGCCCATAAGGTCATGAACAGGGCATATTGCTATTCGAGTGCCACCCTTAATTGGACAAGTTTCATAGATTTGACGTTGAGTATAATAAATTATACATTTTGTAGGTAGCATGTAATAATTAAGTTAAATGCGCCTTAGGTAAAAAAAAAGTACTGGTCCAAACTGGTAAAAGTGTTTCAGTAATCCTCCGTAACTCTAAAGCATGACGATATTGAGAGGCTAAGCTATATTATCACATTTGGAAAACGTAGTCCTAAATAAGTTGGTTGTTGTAGTTGCTCTTTGTCAGATCTGCCCTTAGTTGAAGTTGGACCAAGGATGAGTCAGATAATGAAACTGGGGTGTTTAGAGTAATGGCTTTAGATTTATAATATATTAATTTAGAACCTTGCTAACGGACCATTCTGTAGGTATGAAGAACATGTATTATGGATAGGAGGTCATCTGCAAAAGCTCTGAGATGATTGGTGTGTAAAAACCCCACCTAGATGCCAGAGAAATCAGTTTTAGTAGAAATATCTGGGCACACCTGGTGGTTTATTTCAAAGGCGGACTTTAGATCTGACCGTTTTAGACGTGATGAAAGGCAGACAGGGGCAGAGACAGCAGCTGCAGACTTGAATACAAGTAAGATTTTACTATATTTAGTAAGGCAAGAGTGGGTCAGGGGGGGTCTAGATGGAGGTTTTAACACTATTTTTTATAGTTTTGAAGGTTTTAACACTATTAAAGAGTTTAATTTTATAGTAGATTAGCAAGGTTTTGTTCTTGACAAATTTCCATCAGTTCTGTGTTTTGGTTACACGGGTATGGAATGCAAGCAGGGCCGGCCTTAGGGGTGTGCGAGCTGTGCAGCAGCACAGGGCGCCATGGAGCAGGGGGTGCCCTGCGGCCGCACAGCTCACACATGGCCGGGATAATAAAAAAAGTTGCGGCGGGGGCGGGGCTTAGCGTGCGGGGGGTGGAGCTAAATGCCGTCTAACTGCTGCAGTGGAAGCAGGAAGGAGTCCCTGCTTCCCCCAACAACCAGAATCCAGGAGCTGCACTGCCTGTCTGCCTCCACAAGGAACAGAAGTAACTATGTGATTGTCTGCTTGTGTGTGTGTGTGTGTGTGTGTGTGTGTGTGAGACTGTCTGTGTGTGTGTGACTGTCTATGTGTGTATGTGTGTGACTGTCTATGTGTGTATGTGTGTGACTGTGTGTGTGACTGTGTGTGTGACTGTCTGTGTGTGTGACTGTCTGTGTGTGTGTGTGACTGTCTGTGTGTGTGACTGTCTGTGTGTGTGTGACTGTCTGTGTGTGTGTGACTGCCTGTGTGTGTGTGACTGTCTGCCTGTGTGTGTGTGTGACTGTCTGCCTGTGTGTGTGTGTGTGGCTGTGTGTTTTTGACTGTCTGTGTGTGTCACTTTCTGTCTGTGTGTGTGTGACTGTCTGCGTGTGGCTGTCTGCCTGTGTGTGAGTGTGGGTGGCTGTCTGCCAATGTGTTTGTCACTGTCTGTGTGTGTGACTGTCTGCCTGTGTGTGTGACTGTGTGTGTGTGACTGTCTGCCTCTGTGTGTTTGGCTCTCTGCCTGTGTGTTTGTGTGTGGCTGTCTGTGTGTGGCTGCCTGCCTGTGTGTGTTTGTGTGTGTGTGTGTGGCTGTCTGGCTGTCTGCCTGTGTGTGTGTGACTGCCTATGTGTGACTGACTGGGCAGACTAGATGGGGCGAATGGTTCTTATCTGCCGTCACATTCTATGTTTGTGTGTGTGTTTGTGTGTGACTGTCTGTGTGTGACTGCCTGCGTGTGTTTGTGTGTGTGCGTGTGTATGGCTGTCTGCCTGTGTGTGTGTGACAGGGTGTGTGGGAAGGGGGATGGAGGGGGGGAAGGAGTGGGGGAGGTGGGGAACGGGAAGGGGGGGCGCTGTGAAGATTTCTTGCACAGGGCGCCCAAAGGCATAAGGCCGGCCCTGAATGCAAGCCTAACTCTCTAAATGCTGTCTGATGATAATGGTTAGAGTAAAAAGTCTATAAATTAAACACATACGCAGTCCAAGTTTCGTGAATTGAAATTCATGTATTTATATCAAAAACAGAGAGAGAAATACAAAACAGTAAACTGTGCGTCCATGCATAATTGTGTCACTTATTAATACAATTACAGACATGGGTGTAAATATGTATGTCAGAAGCATTATTATAACATGGATTATGAAGCTTTTTTCACATGAATGCTCCTTGTATATTGATCAAAATTATGGAAAAGTGAAACAGAAACAAATTACAATACGGCGCACGGTTTTACAATATATACATGATGATTCTCCAATTGGCATAAAATTTGTTACACTCGAAAGTCAGTTTAGAGACCTAGGTTGATGGGTCACACAATGTCTTCTTAAAGCAATTTAGCTCAAATAACAGATCTATTTTTTCCAGTATAAATGCAAGATAGACATGGTGCTTGGAAAATAACAGGTATAAGTTTGTGAATTATAGCTTCAAATGGCAATACTTTCTAACTGTTTGCAACAATAGCAGAAATTGTAAAAAAAAATAAAAAAAATTGTACCCAGCATTGTAAAATTCGTTTTCTTCCTCACGGCCAGTGAAATGGTTTGAAGTTTGGAAAGGTACGTTTCAGTACCCCTGGTAATTCCTAAAATGGCATTTTTTTTTTGTAAATACTTTATTTAAGAGATCAGGGAGACATACTGTACAAAGTAGTACATTAACATTTTTGCAATCTGCATATACAAAAAAGTGGCGTATTGTCTCTAGTGTATTGTCTAGTCCACATTATTTTACATACGTTGAGCAATATCTTAATTACAGCACTGTGTGAGTGAAATGACATGAGTCAGACGCAGTTTTACAGCAAATGTCTGTAAAATTTTGAACTCAATAACAATGCCCGCCCAAAGAAAGAGAGAAGAGAGAGAGGGAAAAAATGGGGGAGGTGGTTCTCCCCTCTGTGCAAGCCAGGTCCTGCCACATAAAGGTCTCTTTATCTCTGTCTCACACATCATACTCTTCCCACAGCTACCACACTTTATTAAAAGTTGCTATTGTATTTCGTACGTAAACTAACATGGCAAATTCAGTGACAATGACGGAGTACGTTTTTGAGAAACTGGAGTGAATATGGTTTTATCTCAGCCCAGAACGATTTTTATCTGCCCAGAGGACAAAAGACAATGGAAACACATCTGACTCTTCCAGATCCCATTTGAGATGTATGGATGTATGAAAGTATATTCCATTCCAAACTGAAATTACTTATCAGGGCCTAGATAATAATGGATATAATGGAATAGAGAGTTTTAAATGCATTTCACGATATGTGGATTTTGGGAATAATTTGTAGCAGTGATTACGGGAAGAGAGCAACGGATAGAAAGTACGGTCAAGGAAGAGAGTGAAGGGTTTCATTGGGCCAGAGGTTGATGTAGAACAATCTAAGTGAAAGCAAATTTGAGAAACGAGTGTAAATTATATTTGGAGAAAACATGGTGGATGTGTCTAGGTCATTAGACCAGTCAGAAGTTGAGAGTTAAGAAAGAAGACACCTGAAAAAACTGTGATCTTGAAAATAAGAAAAAAGGGATTTATTATGAGCAGGATACGTTATGTTAGGTTTGTATAACACCTTATGGTGAGCATTTGGCAAGCCATGCCATCTTCCACTCTGGTCAGTCTGTCCAACAACCAAAAAGTAAACTGATTGCCTGATTCTGCATTTTGAAAAACAGGTTCGCCCATAAGGTCATGAACAGGGCATATTGCTATTCGAGTGCCACCCTTAATTGGACAAGTTTCATAGATTTGATGTTGAGTATAATAAATTATACATTTTGTAGGTAGCATGTAATAATTTAGTTAATTGCGCCGTAGGTAAAAAAGTGCTGGTCCAAACTGGTAAAAGTGTTTCAGTAATCCTCTGTAACTCTAAAGCATGACGATATTGAGAGGCTAAGCTATATTATCACATTTGGAAAACTTAGTTCTAAGTAAGTAGTTGGTTGTTGTAGTTGCTCTTTGTCAGATCTGCCTTTAGTTGAAGTTGGACCAAGGATGAGTCAGATAAAGAAACTGGGGTGTTTAGAGTAATGGCTTTAGATTTATAATATATTAATTTAGAACCTTGCTAACAGACCATTCTGTAAGTATGAAGAACATGTATTATGGATACGTTTAGGATATATATATGTAACAGGAGATCATCTGCAAAAGCTCTGAGATGATTGGTGTGTAAAAACCCCACCTAGATGCCAGAGAAATCAGTTTTAGTTAAAATATCTGGGCACACCTGGTGGTTTATTTCAAAGGCGGACTTTAGATCTGACCGTTTTAGACGTGACGAAAGGTTCACAGAGGAGCTGAAAAGTTGTCTTCACTTGTGCACTTAAAATAAAGTCTGCCTTTGTCTGTGTTGGGAATCAGTTTTTTCTAATTTGGAGCATCTTGGTGGAAATACCATATTCTACCTGTGAATTAGAGAAATCTGTTTTGTGAAGTAAGGGGATAGTTCGATTGAGATTCGAGAACTAAGTTAAATTGAGGAGGAGAGGAGAAGAGAGAGGGCTCAGCTCTTTCGAAACCCCACTAACCAATTTTATAGGGGCTGAATTAAGTGGATGGAAAAATCATACAGTCCTGTAATAAAATAGAAAAAGAGATTAAAAAAAAATCTGTAGTCAATCCCTCCATATCAAAAGTTTTATTGGTCCCTATTTAGAAAAAAAAGCGAAAGAGTCTTCTAAATATTCTAAATCAATTTCAAATCCTTTCTCTTCACTGCAATAATAACTACTCATCCACTTATTATTATATTATTATTAGTGATGTCGCGAACATGAAATCTTCCGTTCGCGAACGGCGAACTTCCGCAAATGTTCGCGAACGGGCGAACCGGGCGAACCGCCACAGACTTCAATAGGCAGGCGAATTTTAAAACCCACAGGGACTCTTTCTGGCCACAATAGTGATGGAAAAGTTGTTTCAAGGGGACTAACACCTGGACTGTGGCATGCCGGAGGGGGATCCATTCCAAAACTCCAATGGAAAATTTCATAGTTGATGCAGAGTTTGGTTTTAAGCCATAAAGGGCATAAATCACCTAACATTCCTAAATTGTTTGGAATAACGTGCTTTTTAATAACTACTCTCACTGAATCCCTCTGACTACGGCTAAATTCATCTTCTACATCAGAACACTACTCCTAAGATTGGGTTGTATCCATGTCTCGGGTCTTTCATTTAGAATAGGGGCAGCTTCAGTCTCCTTCAACACTGACACTCCAGTGCATATTATTAAAAGATTGGGCAGATGGAAATCCTCAGTCTACAACCGATATATTCCTCATCCCGAGAAAGAAATGAGGAAAGCTTTTAAAAGTTTGGCTTTGTAAATTTGATGCAATAAGTGTGTTTTTCTTTAATACCTTTTCACCCTCTTTGCATGAACCCGATTTATATATATTACTGATATGTTTCTGAACATATACATTATATTATTCACTCACTCACTCACTCACTCTCTGGGCCGGCCTAAGACATCATGCTGTCTAGGTCCAACAATAAATGACTATGGGGGATAATGTATAATAAACACAGGTTACTGGCTATGGGGGGATAATGTATAATGAACACAGGTTACTGGCTATGGAGGGATAATGTATAATAAACACAGGTTACTGGCTATGGGAGGGTAATGTATAATAAACACAGGTTACTGGCTATGGAGGGATGATGTATAATAAACACAGGTTACTGTCTATGGGAGGATAATGTATAATAAACACAGGTTACTGGCTATGGGAGGATAATGTATAATAAACACAGGTTACTGGCTATGGGGGAGATAATGTATAATAAGCACAGGTTACTGGCTATGGAGGGATGATGTATAATAAACACAGGTTACTGTCTATGGGAGGATAATGTATAATAAACACAGGTTACTGGCTATGGGAGGATAATGTATAATAAACACAGGTTACTGGCTATGGGGGAGATAATGTATAATAAGCACAGGTTACTGGCTATGGGAGGATAATGTATAATAAACACAGGTTACTGGCTATGGAGAGGATAATGTATAATAAACACATGTTACTGGCTATGGGGGGGGGAATGTATAATAAACACAGGTTACTGGTTGTGGGGGGATAATGTATAATAAACACAGGTTACTGGTTGTGGTGGATAATGTATAATAAACACAGGTTACTGGCTATGGGGGAGATAATGTATAATAAACACAGGTTACTGGCTATGGGAGGATAATGTATAATAAACACAGGTTACTGGCTATGGGGGAGATAATGTATAATAAGCACAGGTTACTGGCTATGGGAGGATAATGTATAATAAACACAGGTTACTGGCTATGGAGAGGATAATGTATAATAAACACATGTTACTGGCTATGGGGGGGGGAATGTATAATAAACACAGGTTACTGGTTGTGGGGGGATAATGTATAATAAACACAGGTTACTGGTTGTGGGGGGATAATGTATAATAAACACAGGTTACTGGCTATGGGGGAGATAAGGTATAATAAACACAGGTTACTGGCTATGGGAGGATAATGTATAATAAACACAGGTTACTGGCTATGGGGGATAATGTATAATAAACACAGGTTACTGGCTATGGGGGGATAATGTATAATAAACACACACATTTTTTAAAAAAAAATGAATGCAGCTTCAGAATTAATCTAAATTGTATGCTGTCTAGGAGGTGGGAGGGTCTGGGAGGGAGGGTCTGCTGCTGATTGGCTGGAATGTGTCTGCTGACTGTGAGGTACAGGGTCAAAGTTTACTCAATGATGACGAATAGGGGGCGGACCGAACACCGCATATGTTCGCCATCCGTGGCGAACGCGAACACGCTATGTTCGCCAGCGAACCGTTCGGGACATCACTAATTATTATAACTACTATTATAGCATCTGAATTTGTAGAAATTTTATAGCAATGATATATCTAATAGAGAAATGCATAAATTTAATATTATGACACATACATTCAGACCTTTGTCCAAAAGAGTAAGATCTTTATTGATAAGTGAGCAGGGCCGTCTATAATATGATTAGGACCCTGGGCAATGCATTTTCTTGGGCCCCCTGGGCGTTGCCCCTCCCATCGCCTCACCCCCCAATTACGCTGACAGACGTATTGGCACATACACACACAGACAGACATTAAAACATTCACAGATACATACTGACACACACAGTCACTGACACACAAATATATACTGGCAGACATACTGACACACACACAGATATACATACACAGACACATACACTAACAGATATACTGACACACACAGACACATACACTGACAGACGCATTGACACACACACACAGGCATACTGACATACACACTGACACACACACAAGCATACTGACATACACACAGACAGACATACTTGCAGATACACACAGACAGACATTAAAACATTCACAGATACATACTGACACACACATACACTGACACACAAAAATATCCTGGCAGACATACTGACACACACACAGACTTACATACACACAGACACATACACTGACAGACATACTGACACACACAGGCCTACTGACACACACACACACAGACATACTTACATACTGACACACGCAGACATGCTGACACACACACACACAGGCATACTGACATACACACTGACATACGTACTGGCACATACACACAGACAGACATTAAAATATTCACAGATACATACTGACACACACATACACCGACACACAAATATATATTGGCAGACATACTGACACACACACAGACATGCTGACACACACACACTGACATAAACAGACAGTACTGACATACATTTAGCCACCCTCCAGGTTCTTACCTTTTCCTGGAGGGTGGTTTCCCTGGTCCAGTGGCAGGCTGAGGCAGATGGGAGTTCTCCTCTGGAACTCCCCTCCTCCCTGCCTTCGTCCTCCTGCGCGGCTGTTATCTCCGGTGGGAGGAAGTAATGTCACTTCCTCCCAGCTGGCTGCAGAACAGGAAGGGGCCCGGTCGCGCTGTTTAAGCGCCACAACGCCCGACCGGGCCCCTGCTGACACATGCTCCCCAGGTGGCCCTTAGTGTATGGGTCACCCAGGGAGCCTCCTCAGTGTGCGGGAGCCGCACCGCCCGGTCCATAGGGGCTGCGCAAATCGCGGGTCCCACAGAGCAGCTGTTCTGGGCCCCCTAGGAGCAACTGGGCCCGGGGCAGCTGCCCCGTTTGCCCCGCGTTAAAGACGGCCCTGTAAGTAAGTTAAGAGATAAATACCGTTATCTACTTCTGTATTACTATTTCAACTTCTCACGTTGGATCTGAGGCAAAACCTTTCATTCTGTTCCTGCTCTTCTACATCATCTGCTGCCACCGTTCTTTTCTGCCATTCTTGAGTTTGTTTGGAATTTTTTAAATGGCTTTGAAAATGACCGCTCTATCAGTGTCCAATGCAAAAGTTTTATTCTTTTTATTATTTTATTATTTATATAGCGCAGGCACATTCCGTAGCACTGTACAATAGGTGGACTAACAGACACGTAATTGTAACCAGACAAATGGACGCACAAGAACAGAGGGGTTGATTTGAGTTGGATTTGAGGAAGTCTGTCAATCTCGCATACACAACTCTCTCAAGGATCTTGGAGGCAAATGGCAGATGCAATATAGGGCGGTAGTTGGATGGGAGTTGGGACCAGGGCTCGAGTCCTGCAGGAACGCGTGGGAACGGCGTTCCTGCACTTTTTTTTAGTGCAGGAACGCCGTTCCCGTTTGTGGTCCTGCAGGCACTCAGGGGGCGGCAAAAAATGCTGCCCAAATGCCCCTTTGTTCCCCCTGTCATGGGGGGGGGCCAAGAGGTGGCCTAATGGCCACCTGATGGACCTCCCCGGCCGGCTCTTGTCTCTCTCTGTCAGACGCGGCGAGGGAGCTGTGTTCTCACTGCTCCCTCTCGCCGCGCGCCGTTTGCTGATGCTGGGAGCCGGAATATGACGTCATTTCCGGCTCCCGGCATCAGTAGACAGCCCGCGCGGCGAGAAGGAGCAGAGAGAACACAGCTCCCTCGCCGCGTCTGACAGAGAGAGACAAGAGCTGGCCGCACTGAAGCCTCACTAGACAGCCGATATGAACTGATCGGCCCACCCAGACTGCCCCTTTTACTAGCTGTTGATGCTATGAATCTGCAAAAAAGGTTTTAATGTGTCCATAACTTTTTTTTTTCCACTGTTACACCTAATGTGATTGTTTAATTTATATATTTTTCTTTAGCTAAAACATATTTTTGGGTGTTAGTATGAAGTTTGATGTGTTTTGTCGAAAAAAACACGCCAGCTCTCCAGGCTGGGTGGACATTTTAAATTTTTTAAAAAATATGCAATAATTCTTGTGTATATGTGTGTGTCTGGGAGTGTATGTGTGTGTGTGTCTGGGAGTGTGTGTGTGTGTGTGTCTGGGAGTGTATGTGTGTGTGTGTCTGGGAGTGTATGTGTGTGTGTGTCTGGGAGTGTATGTGTGTGTGTGTCTGGGAGTGTGTGTGTGTGTGTCTGGGAGTGTGTGTGTGTGTGTCTGGGAGTGTATGTGTGTGTGTGTCTGGGAGTGTATGTGTGTGTGTGTCTGGGAGTGTATGTGTGTGTGTGTCTGGGAGTGTGTGTGTGTGTGTCTGGGAGTGTATGTGTGTGTGTGTCTGGGAGTGTATGTGTGTGTGTGTCTGGGAGTGTATGTGTGTGTGTGTCTGGGAGTGTATGTGTGTGTGTGTCTGGGAGTGTGTGTGTGTGTGTGTCTGGGAGTGTATGTGTGTGTGTGTCTGGGAGTGTATGTGTGTGTGTGTCTGGGAGTGTATGTGTGTGTGTGTCTGGGAGTGTATGTGTGTGTGTGTCTGGGAGTATGTGTGTGTGTGTCTGGGAGTGTATGTGTGTGTGTGTCTGGGAGTGTATGTGTGTGTGTGTCTGGGAGTGTGTGTGTGTGTCTGGGAGTGTGTGTGTGTGTCTGGGAGTGTGTGTGTGTGTCTGGGAGTGTGTGTGTGTCTGGGAGTGTGTGTGTGTGTGTCTGGGAGTGTGTGTGTCTGGGAGTGTGTGTGTGTGTGTCTGGGAGTGTGTGTGTGTGTGTCTGGGAGTGTATGTATGTATGTGTGTGTGTGTGTGTGTGTCTGGGAGTATGTGTCTGGGAGTGTGTGTGTGTGTGTCTATCTGTGAGTGTACGTGTGCACCTGAGTGTGTTTGTGTACGTGTTTATATATGCATACATGTTTTGGTTTTTTTTTGGGGGTGGGGTGGAACTCGAGTGAGTTCCCACACTTTATTCCCCAGGACTTGACCCCTGGTTGGGACCAAGGTTTAGGCAGTTTTAGAATCGGTGTTATGGTTGCATGCCTGAAGGGTGAGGGAAATGTGCCAGAGGAAAGGGAGAGATTGGAGATTTTAGTGTGAGGAAGAGCAAGAGAGTGAGAGGGAGAGTGCGGATGAGATATGATAGAATAGGATCGAGGGAACAGGTGGTGGGGCAGGAGGACCAGAACAGAGAAGTGAGTTGCAAAGTTAGAAGCGGACAGGGTGGTAGGAGGAGGGGGAGCAACAGGGCGAAGGAGAGCATTAAAAGTGTGAAATAGTCGTTTGCGGGAGAGTGTGGTTATGAGGGTATTGAAGTAATTTACTTTTGCAGAGAAAAGAGTGTAGGAGCACAGCATAAATTCATAGTGGAGGAAGTCAGGTGCAGACAGGGCCGGACTGGGAATTAAAAGCAGCCCTGGAAAAAAATATTTACCAGCCCCATAATGTGCTCATTACATATAGTACATATTAATGACATTTCTCTGTGTATTATGCATATATAAATGTACATTAATATATGTGCAAATATAAAAGGCATTATTTTATATACATATGTGTGTATATATATATATATATAGGTATAGAACTAATACACACATTAATATACATGTCATATACCAGTGGAGGATCCAGAGCCTGATCCCGGGAGGGGCACTTGTAGATTATGTAAAGAAAAAATCCATGCACAATAACCACTACTGCTCTGTGTAGTGGTTATGGTGCAAGGAGTGCCGGGACCCCCTCACAGAGTAAGAAGTCAAACCGTTTAAGAACAGTTTGACAACTTACCTGGGGTCTGCTGGGATATGGGGCTGTAGTAGGGTATAGGAGCAGTGGTGCAATGTGTGAGGGGTGCAGTGTGTGAGAAAGGTTCAGTGTATGTGTGTATGGGGGGGGTGTATGTGTGTGTGGGGGGGTGTAGTGTGTGAATGCGTAGGGTGTGTGGGTAAATGTGTGTATGGGGGGGCTGTAAATGTGTGTGTGGGGGGCTGTGTATGTGTGTGGGGGGCAATGTGTGCATGGGGCAGTGTGTGAATGTGTATGGTGTGTGTGTGGGGGCAGTGTGTCTATGGGGCTAGAGTTCACTCTCAACACTGCGACCACCAGGAATTCATGGTGGTCGCAGTGGTGAGAGTTAACTCTAGCCCATAGCCACAGGGCTAGAGTTCACTCTCGTGAGAGCCGGAGCATTGCCATGGTAACCGCGGCAACGCTCTGTGCTCGTGCGAGAAGGACGCAGAGGAGCTGGCTGCCCGCATGGTGCCTGTGGAACGGGGAGGGAGATCGGCTGGCAGGGGAGAGCCTCGTGGGGGGGTGGGGAGTCTCCCCTCTCCTTCCCAGTCTCTCCTTTCTCCCTCTGTTTCTCTCTTCCCCTCCCCTTGTGTGTCTCTCTCCTTTGTCCCTCTGTCTCTTTCTCCCCCCTTTCCCTGTGTCTTTCTCTCCCCCACATCTCTCTTCCCCTCTGTCTCTTTCTCCCCCCTTTCCCTGTGGCACTCTCCCTCCCCCTCTGTCTCTCTATTCTCCCCCTCTATCTCTTTCTCCCTCCTTTCCCCGTGGCACTCTCCCTCCCCCTCTGTCTCTCTATTCTCCCCCTCTATCTCTTTCTCCCTCCTTTCCCTATGGCACTCTCCCTCCCCCTCTGTCTCTCTATTCTCCCCCCTCTGTCTCTTTCTCCCTCCTTTCCCTATGGCACTCTCCCCTCGTCTGTCTCTCTATTCTCCCCCCTCTGTTTCTTTCTCCCTCCTTTCCCTGTGGCACTCTCCCTCCCCTCTGTCTCTCTATTCTCCCCCCTCTGTCTCTTTCTCCCTCCTTTCCCTATGGCACTCTCCCTCCCCCTCTGTCTCTCTATTCTTCCCCCTCTGTCTCTTTCTCCCTCCTTTCCCTGTGGCACTCTCCTTCCCCCTCTGTCTCTCTATTCTCCCCCCTCTGTCTCTTTCTCCCTCCTTTCCCTATGCCACTCTCCCTCCCCCTCTGTCTCTCTATTCTCCCCCCTCTGTCTCTATATTCTCCCCCCTCTGTCTCTTTCTCCCTCCTTTCCCTATGGCACCCCCCCCCTGTCTCTCTATTCTCCCCCTCTGTCTCATTCTCCCTCCTTTCCCTATGGCACCCCCCCCCTGTCTCTCTATTCTCCCCCCTCTGTCTCTTTCTCCCTCCTTTCCCTGTGGCACTCTCCCTCCCCCTCTGTCTCTCTATTCTCCCCACTCTGTCTCTTTCTCCCTCCTTTCCCTATGGCACTCTCCCTCCCCTCTGTCTCTCTATTCTCCCCCCCTCTGTCTCTTTCTCCCTCCTTTCCCTGTGGCACTCTCCCTCCCCCTCTGTCTCTCTATTCTCCCCCCTCTGTCTCTTTCTCCCTCCTTTCACTATGGCACACTCCCTCCCCCTCTGTCTCTCTATTCTCCCCCCTCTGTCTCTCTATTCTCCCCCCTCTGTCTCTCTATTCTCCCACTGTCTCTTTCTTCCCTGAACCCTCTACCTTTCGTCTCCCCATCCCCCCCACCCACCTGAGAGGAGTCAGGGGGGCCGGCCGCGTTCCACGCTGCAGCCTTGCCGGTCCGGCTGCATTTCTAATGCTGGGGGCTGAAGGAGGAGGGAGGAGCATGTCTCTGTACCATGCTCCCTCGCGGTTGCCACAATTCCCAGCACAGGAACCGCGAGGGAGCATGGTACAGAGACATGCTCCTCCCTCCTCCTTCAGCCCCCAGCATTAGTGACAGGAGTGCTGCCGAACCGGCGTGGCTGCCACCCGGTCCGACGGCTCCAGCGTGGAATGCGGCCGCCGGCCGGCCCCCTCAGAGTGTGTGCCACCGGACCGGCCACCCGGTGGCACATACATTCCCAACGCAGCCCCCAGGTGCCGCAGCCCACCGGGAAATTTCCCGGTATCCCGGTGGGCCAGTCCGGCCCTGGGTGCAGAGTGAGAGTTTCTCCAACAGCGTTCAGCAGTTCTTGAACATTTTTGGAGATATCGGATCAGCTTGGTGTGCCAGGGTTTGTAATTGGGAATGCTTGCTGCATTTAATTGTAGAATGTGCCATGATGTCTAGTTGAGAGGAGAGAGTGGAGTTGTAGAGTGAGGTTGCAGAGTTAGGGCAAGTGAGATTTTAGATGGGTAAAAGGAGAGATTGGAGTTTGGTGGAGAATGCTGGAGATCAAGGCAGTGGAGGTTTCTGTGAGATTGGAGAGTTGAGGGTGGTGAAATTTGGGTATGGTGTATGCTGATGTCAGCAGATGGTGGTCAGAGGAAATGGAACGCGGTTGACCTTTTTTTCTCTTAACTCTCCTATTTAACCCCAAAAGATGCAACTGGAGATGAGGGCACTGGGAACAGGCACTAATCTTATTTTTCAGTAGTTAACACAGTGAAGGAGTTTAAGCATGCGTGGGATAGTCATAAGGCTATCCTTACTATAAGATAAGGCCAGGGACTAATGAAGGTATTTAGAAAATTGGGCAGACTAGATGGGCCGACTGGTTCTTATCTGCCGTCACATTCTATGTTTCTATGTTTCTAACTACAAACTTTGTTTTCCTCATAATCTCTTCCATCACGAAAAAAATTGTTTGTTTTTTGCTTAACCTCTAATTTAATGCATTTGCTTTGTACGTTTTCTCTGTCCCCAGATAGAATGCAGTTCCTGGAAACCCAGCCAGAGTATTTCAAGCAGGTTCAATTTCCTTTCCAGAATGATCAATGACTCTTTGTTATAATCCATCGTGATTCACAGAAGTCCCATAGAACAAGATGTTTTTGTGAGTTTCAGTTGGATTCAAGCCTTTATTCATTATTTATATATGTAGGTGCTTTGAACAATTTCACTTTTTTGGGGGGATCCCGTTACTGTCAACATACATCTCCAAACTGCTCACCTCTGACCAAATCTGCATCTCCTTTAACAGCAGTCTCTAGTTCTAAAAATGTTATTGTTAAATCTACATTATAAAATATCCTAGATGGAGTTTATTTTTCCACAAATACCTTACAGCAATACTGAAACCTTAATGACTTGGAGAGGATCTGCAAAGAGGAGTGGGAACAAAATCCCTCCTGAGATGTGTGCAAACCTGGTGGCCAACTGTAAGAAACGTCTGACCTCTGTGATTGCCAACAAGGGTTTTGCCACCAAGCACTAAGTCGAAGGGGTCAAATACTTATTTCACTCATTGACATGCAAATCAATTTATAACTTTTTTGACATGCATTTTTCTGGATTTTATTTTTTGTTATTCTGTCTCTCACTGTAAAAATACACCTACCATTAAAATTATAGACTGTGTGGCGAAACCAACCTCGCCACTATGAGCTGGAGAAGCCTGGTTGCTCGCCTGCTTCCTTTGGACTATGGACCAGACTTTAAAAAGCTTTATTTTACCTGCAGAAAGGCATATTCGTGCCTTTCAGCCGGGGTGTTCAGTAGATTCCAGCTACCGAACAAACTACCGTATGAGGGACCACCTAGGAGATGGAGTGTGCCGTCAATTAACCGCCCAGAAGCTGCGGTTAACCGCAGCTTAATTGATGAACGCTGGGTGGCCTTTGTTCGTTTGCCGACCACGAGGTAGCGGCCATTTTAATCGTGCGAAAGACCAGCGGTGTTCGGCGAGGATTCTATGGAACTATAAACGGACACTTAATTGCACGAACACCGCTGAGCCGTCTGTCGCCTGGGTCCTATCGTACAAGGTTAACCGAACACTGGAATTCGGTATTTCTATGGGAATTGTAGTAACCCAGATAGCTATACCATGGAGCCTATTTGTGTGATTAAAGACTTTGGCTCCATGGCGATTAAACTGTATTCGTGTAGTCTGGGTGCCAGTCACTTAATAATGTGCACCCAGACCTGAGCTATCTGGGGATATGTAACATGTCTGTGTTGGGTGGAATAAAAGTGACTTTATATATTTTAGAGCATAATACTGTATTTAGATCCCCACATGTGTAATGGAGTCTTGTCTTTGTCCTGGGAGGTAATTGGATTACCTCTACAATTATCTCCAGGGCAGAAGAGAGGAAACCAGGATGCATTGTGGGAATGTTTACTGCTGTGTGTCTGTAATTGGTTTATGTCTGTCCTTTGTTACAGTCTTCCATTTGGTCCCCTAGGGGAGTGTCCACCAGGTGGGAGACCTGCATAAATACTGGGCAGGTAGCCCTGAGTAAATGAGTTGCTGTTTAACCCTGAAGCTGGAGTGTGTCTCTTTCTTGGGGGGAAGGGGACTGTATGCCGACTGCCAGGAGTGTAAGCTGTCCATATTGCTTTTCCTGTTCGGCTGCTTCCAGGGTTCGTGTGTCTGCTGTTCGAGAGTTGGTGAATTCGTGCAGTTTGGGAGTTCGGGAAGTTGGTGCTTATGGTAGCTGCTGGTCTATGGAAAAGGGGATTATCGCCTAAACGCATTTTTCCCCTTTTATGCTGAAACGGTCCGTTACAATTGGTGGCAAGCGGCGGGATCGTTCCTACAACCAGAGGGACAGCTACAGACAACACCATTCCTGGATTACAAAGTGAGGGCAACGCCAGTACCCGTACAGCGCCCCTATCTACAAGGAACCAACTGCAGCAGAGCAAGCATGGCACCCAGCTACACGCAGGAGGAGTTTGACAAAGAGCTGAGATCACGACTGATTTTCTTCGGACCCAACCCCCCGGAGAAATGCGTGCGGCTTGTGAGTGGACATGTAGATGAGTACCTGCGGTTCATGGCAGATCCAGCCAAGGTTATCGGTCGCCCTATCCGGCGGCAGAGTGCGTTTCGGGGACTCAAAGGTGTACCCCAGGGAGATGATGGTGTCGTCCATCCTCCCCAGCAGCCGTGTGTGTCCCAGGGAGCCAAAGGTGCAGTCCTTCCTCCCCAGCGGCAGGCTGAGTTACAGGGGGCAGAGGTTGTTGTTCCTGCCCCCCAGCAGCAAAGTGATATGCCAAGAAGGCAGTGTGAAGTGAAGGGAGAGGAGAGCAGCGTCCTCCCTCCCCAGCGGCCGTGTGTGCCCCAGGGAACTGATGGTGTCGTCCATCCTCCCCAGCAGCCGTGTGTGTCCCAGGGAGCCAAAGGTGCAGTCCTTCCTCCCCAGCGGCAGGCTGAGTTACAGGGGGCAGAGGTTGTTGTTCCTGCCCCCCAGCAGCAAAGTGATATGCCAAGAAGGCAGTGTGAAGTGAAGGGAGAGGAGAGCAGCGTCCTCCCTCCCCAGCGGCCGTGTGTGCCCCAGGGAACTGATGGTGTCGTCCATCCTCCCCAGCGGCAGTGTGTCCTGCCGGGAGCAGAGACAGTCAGTCTCGCACCCCAGCAGCCGGACAAGAGAATGAAAGGGGAGACAGCTGGTCCCCCTTTCCACCAGCAGAGAGAGTGGCAGGGAGAGGAGCCTGCTACCCCCTCTCCCCAGCGGCAGTTTACCGTCCAGAGAGAGGAGCTTGTTACACCCTCTCTCCAGCGGCAGCCTAACCCACCAAGGGGAGATGTTAAGCCCCACGACTGTGCAGATGGGACCGTAGTCTCTGTACTT
The DNA here is from genome assembly GCF_036172605.1 of Pelobates fuscus. Classification (NCBI taxonomy): domain Eukaryota; kingdom Metazoa; phylum Chordata; class Amphibia; order Anura; family Pelobatidae; genus Pelobates; species Pelobates fuscus. Next base: position 350,149,136 of record NC_086321.1, read on the forward strand.
ACAGCCCAAGGGGTAGGGACGGTCGGTCCTGTCCCCCAGCCACAGAGCGATGTATCCAAAGGGGAGACAGTCGGTCTCCCCCTCCGGCAGCCGAGCTATGCACCTAAAGGGGAGACAGTCAGTCTCCAGCAACCAGGCTCCAACCAGACTACTTCCGTGGTAGTGCTGGCACCAGGACAGAATACCGCTGGTCTCTGCCCCCTCAGCAACCCACCAAGGCAGCCTAACTGTTCCCCACACAGTCATGGTGAGACACCTGGACCTGGACAAGTTTGTAATTTTTTCAGGTGTAGTACCCAGTTATTGTGGGGGGGCTGTACTAATAGTTGTGTTTTGTGGGTGGGTTGCTGGACTAACCAGGGCACTGACCGGCAGGAGGTCAGGTACCCTGTTAGTCTAGTTGGTAAAGGGGAGAAGTGTGGCGAAACCAACCTCGCCACTATGAGCTGGAGAAGCCTGGTTGCTCGCCTGCTTCCTTTGGACTATGGACCAGACTTTAAAAAGCTTTATTTTGGGGGGGCGGAGCCAGCGCCTGCACGAGCTGGACGCACATCGGAACAGCTCCGTGCACTAAACCTGCAAAACCGAAAGTTAGCAGATTCCGAACCTGCCACTGAGACCCAAAAGTACCAGCACGTAGCCCCAGAAATGGGGAAGAAAACGAAGAAACTCCGGGCGGACCCGGGATCGGGCTCCCGCAATATCGGAGACTTCCTCCACATGGCACCGCGGCTCGGCACAGCCAAAATGGCGGCGGCTGAGGCCTGCACACCAACCTCATCGGATGATGACGACGCCCTCGCTGATTTTTATCCGCCATCCCGGCCACACATAGGGCAACACACAGGGTCACCAACTGCCGATCTGGCAGACTCTGCACCAGCGACCAAGTCTGACATCAAGGCCTTAATGGTCGAAATCAAAGCCATGTTCCAGGCAGACATGGCCCCGATCAGAGAGGCGGTGGCCAAACTCACTGACAAAGTGAAGGCAGTGGAAGAGGACTTAGAAGGCACCAAATTGGCTCAATCAGCCACTGACGCCGCCATCAGCGCCCTACAAAAGCAATGCGCAGACCAGCAGGGGCAAATCGCTTCAATGGAGGACAGAGCTAGAGCCCGCAACCTCAGAATCCGGGGGATACCGGAAACAGTTGCCGGAGCGGAGCTCCCACACTACTGCCGGAGGCTCATCGCCACGCTGCTGCTGCCCAAACAGGCTAAGCAGGTTGCGGTGGAATCCTGCTTTCGCCTTCCCAAGGCCCCCAATGCAGTCCACGAAGCACCTAAAGACGTCCTGCTGAAGATGTCTAGAGACTCTGACCGCGGAGCAATCATGGCAGCGGTGAGGGACTCCGCAACTGTGTCCTTTGAGGGGGCACAGCTGATATTCTACCGGGATTTATCCAGACATACGCTCCTCTGGCGCAGAAACCTCAAGCCAGTCACCCAGCTACTACAAGAGCACGGGATCCCCTACCGGTGGGGCACACGCCGGATCCTGGTCGACAAGGCCGGCACACTGCATAAGCTGACATCCCTCCTGGAAGCACCAGCATTCCTTCGGCTCCTGGGAATACCAGCAGAGAAGGTGCCAAGGATGGACCACCCGAAATGGACAGTTGAGGGCATCACTCCCTTCGTACCCAGGAAAGGGGGACGTGAGCAACCCACTTGAAATACGCACCTGCTGACACATCTACAACTGGCCCGCACCTAGTGTGGCCCACATGACTGTTGGTCACAAAGACCCACCGCAGAGAGAACCTTTCTCTAATACAGGACTTCACTGGCTCCGCGAGCTATAAGAGTAGCCCACTGTTATGTTTTATTACCCCCCCTACATATTGTGTGCAACGAACGGCAGCCGTCACTAACCCACCTACATGCCCTATGCACATACGGCCCACACCCTAAGCCTCACCCTAGGTTATATTATATAAGCGAGTAAAGTTGCCAGCAGAGGCTACCCAGCTAACCACCCCTGCCCCCCAACCGCCTTAGCAGAGCACAAAGCACACAGAGAGATCGACAAGCGATAAGGCGCTACAAGATCCCAAGATAGCTACCCTCATGAAACCACACTGACCTACCATACTCTGCCCAAACAGAGGGAACCCCTGGCATCATAAATTAAAAAAAAGAGTTGCATACTGCTATGAAACCCCCAGTTCTTGATATGTATATGTATGGATGTGTACCTATGCGTGTACCGCAGCTTAATTGATGAACGCTGGGTGGCCTTTGTTCGTTTGCCGACCACGAGGTAGCGGCCATTTTAATCGTGCGAAAGACCAGCGGTGTTCGGCGAGGATTCTATGGAACTATAAACGGACACTTAATTGCACGAACACCGCTGAGCCGTCTGTCGCCTGGGTCCTATCGTACAAGGTTAACCGAACACTGGAATTCGGTATTTCTATGGGAATTGTAGTAACCCAGATAGCTATACCATGGAGCCTATTTGTGTGATTAAAGACTTTGGCTCCATGGCGATTAAACTGTATTCGTGTAGTCTGGGTGCCAGTCACTTAATAATGTGCACCCAGACCTGAGCTATCTGGGGATATGTAACATGTCTGTGTTGGGTGGAATAAAAGTGACTTTATATATTTTAGAGCATAATACTGTATTTAGATCCCCACATGTGTAATGAAGTCTTGTCTTTGTCCTGGGAGGTAATTGGATTACCTCTACAATTATCTCCAGGGCAGAAGAGAGGAAACCAGGATGCATTGTGGGAATGTTTACTGCTGTGTGTCTGTAATTGGTTTATGTCTGTCCTTTGTTACAGTCTTCCATTTGGTCCCCTAGGGGAGTGTCCACCAGGTGGGAGACCTGCATAAATACTGGGCAGGTAGCCCTGAGTAAATGAGTTGCTGTTTAACCCTGAAGCTGGAGTGTGTCTCTTTCTTGGGGGGAAGGGGACTGTATGCCGACTGCCAGCAGTGTAAGCTGTCCATATTGCTTTTCCTGTTCGGCTGCTTCCAGGGTTCGTGTGTCTGCTGTTCGAGAGTTGGTGAATTCGTGCAGTTTGGGAGTTCGGGAAGTTGGTGCTTATGGTAGCTGCTGGTCTATGGAAAAGGGGATTATCGCCTAAACGCATTTTTCCCCTTTTATGCTGAAACGGTCCGTTACAGACTGATCATTTCTTTGTCAGTGGACAAACGTTCAAATTTAGCAGGGGATCAAATACTATTTCCCCTCATTGCTTTTGGTCTACATATCTTCCTTTTTTTACCATTCTATATATTTTCACAAGACTGATGTTTGGCAACTCGAACCTTCAGCTCCCTCCACATTTTTTCTATGGGATTAAGGTCTGGAGCAGTGGCGTACACACGACCGCGGTATCTACGCCAGTGCATGCAGATACACATACACTTAAAGGACCACTATAGACACCCAGATCACTTCAGCTCAAGGAAGTGGTCTGGGTGCCAGGTCCTTCTAGTTTTAACCCTGCAGCTGAAAACATAGCAGTTTCAGAGAAAGATTTCTTGTCGACACAGACGCTTCAATGTTTGGATTGGGGGCAAATTTGTATCTTTTAAACGAACGGCGACTATACAGGCCGTTCGTGAAACGAATATGGGCCCCCCTGATAGACCACACATTAAGAGACGTGTGGCGCTCGTTAACCGATTGCAACAATGTTGCAATCGGTAATTAAGTGTATTCCTAGGTGGCCGTCGTTCGGCTACCGACCACGCGGCGGTCGGCCATCTTGGATTCTTTGTTCCCCAGCGGTGTTTTGTCATCGAGCGCGTGGAACTAAAAACGGCTGCTCGACGACACGAACACCACTGCACTTCCAGGCCGTTCGGGAGCTCCGGTATTCCCCTATTATGTTTTCCCATTAGTATTCGGTACGTTTGAAACGAACTAAATAAACAAATGTATTTCAAATGTATTTCATGCGGCGTTTGGTTAGTTTAGCTAGGATCTGAGCGGCATTCACATGAAATGTACCCTCAGACCCCAGCTATCTACCGAACACCGGTTCATGCAAATCAGATGAATATTGTTAAAGTTATATATTTTGATGTGAATTGCCGGCTCTGCTGCACGAGGGGATAATCCACTTAACAGTCTATTTCAGTGGGAGTATCCCTCTCGTGCAGCGGTGCCTGATGGGAGAAATGTATCAACGGTTAAGTCCCCCATGTAGTCCCTTACTGTATCACCCCTGCTTTGTCAGTAAGGAAACCCCTTGCATGGGGACTTGCATAAATACTGGAAGTTAAAGTGTATAACTTTTTTAAAGTATATAACTTTTACACTAGCTAGGCTCAGTGTCCACTACAGTCCTGAAGGACTCATCTGATCTCTGCTGTAAGGGCAGCACCCCAAAAAGCCCTCAGCCTCATCACCCTCCCTACCACCCTCAGCCTCCTCAGCCTCCCTACCACCCTCAGCCTCACCACCCTCCCCACCACCCTCAGACCACCCTCAGCCTCACCACCCTCAGCCTCCCTACCACCTCCAGCCTCCCCACCCTCCCCACCACCTTCAGCCTCACCACCCTCCCCACCACCCTCAGCCTCACCACCCTGTGAAATAATAGCAGTCAGTGTCACACCAGTGCAACTCATATCTGGTGTAACAGTAGTGTACATTTAAAAACAAAAAAAAAATACAGGGGGCTTGTTGTCACCTTTCGGGGACCCTTGGTGTTGTACGTGACTGGGTGGAGGAAGAGACCTTCAATGACATCAGTGAGGACAAGGAACGGGACATGGCTAGCTTGGTATCCAACCTTGTGCAAATGGGGAGTTTGCGGTTGTGCAAATGGACTGTTTGCGGTTGTTTGCGGTGCGTTAAACGGGGAGTTTGGTCTGTCACTGTGAAGCGGGCGTAACCCTTACACTACCTGATCGATACAACATCATACCTGATGTTTTAAAGCACGTTATTCTAAACAATTTAGGAATGTTAGGTGATTTATGCCCTTTATGGATTAAAACCAGACTCTGCAACAACTATGTAATTTTCCATGGGAGTTTTGCCATGGATCCCCCTCCGGCATGCCACAGTCCAGGTGTTAGTCCCCTTGAAACAACTTTTCCATCACTATTGTGGCCAGAAAGAGTCCCTGTGGGTTTTAAAATTTGCCTGCCTATTGAAGTCTACGGCGGTTCGCCCGTTCGCGAACATTTGCGGAAGTTTGCGTTCGCCGTTCGCGAACGGAAAAGTTTATGTTCGCGACATCACTAGTGGGGTGCCCTTGAAGACACATTAGGATTATTGTGTTATAATATTATCACATTGTGTCTCTCCTAAATTGCTAACTTTAGAAACACTGCTATTACTTGTAGTCAGCTTATTCTGACCTCCGAAAAATTCCTTTTATGGTTTGGCACCCTGTAGAATTATTACAGTGCATTGTGTGTTCATACCACCCCTCTGCAAGTACAGGAGGTGCGCTCAGCTTTGTTGCTTAGGTGGGGTGCCCTTGAAGGCACATCGGGATGTTGCTGTTACCATACTATCTCTTTGTGTTTTACAGAATTTACAAAGTTTAGCAACACTGTTACTGTGTCCAGTCAGCACATTCTGACTGCAACTACCACAGCCAATATAATCTCTGAGTAGAATTCCTTTGATATCTTTGCACCAATTATTGCACATTGAGTAATTCTATTATCTCCCTCTGCTAGTACATGATTAGTTCTACCTGCTTATTTATGATACATTGTGTGCTTTATATACCCAAGTAATCAGAAAGGTATTAGGCTAACAACAATATTACACCCTCTATACAGGTTTTATTTTCTTAGATTGAAATTTTATTTGGTTATGTTTTAACAATACGATTTGTATCTTCCAATCCCTTAGAAACACTTTGTTTATTTTATTTATTTTGTTTGTCTTTCTTATTGGTATTCTTAGGTAGGGCTTTGTGATCCAACTTTGCAATTTTCTTTATGTCAGCTGAGATTTGACTCTGGTAATGTTAGAATTGATCACGAGAACAAATATGTAAACTAACAAAATATCAAATGACAAGTACTTGTAAAGTAAATTAAAATATTCGAGAACACCGCTCTTAAATAAATATTTTAGAATGTCAAGATCCTGTTTCTATTTAAAGCGGCACTGTCATGCTGAACTTACCTTTCTCCTATAGTTAATTTTTCCTGTGGAACCCTTTGACATAGTGCATCAACATCGTGGACCCTACCCCCTTAAAAAAAATGCGCCGTTGCATAAACCTTTTTTTTAATGTGCCGGTGTGTCTGTGTGTCAAGGCGTGTGTATCTGTATTTGTATGTGCCACTGTGTGTATCTGTGTGTCAATGTGTATCTGTGTGTGTGTATGACACACATATACACACACACACTGGCACATAGTGGCACACAGATACACACTGACACACAGACACACATACCTTGACACACAGTGTGTATCTGTGTGTGTGTGTGTGTATGTATGTATCCATCTGTGTGTCAAGGTGTCTGTATCTGAGTGTAGGAGTGTGTGGATCTGTGTTTGTATGTGCCGGTGTGTGTCTGTGTATCCAGGTGTGTGTATCTGTGTTTGTATGTGCCAGTGTGTTTATCTGTATGTCAGTGTGTATGAATCTGACACACAGATACACACTCTGGCACACAGATACACACACCTTGATACACACACCTTGACACACAGTGTGTGTGTATGTGTGTGTGTGTATATGTATCTGTATGTCAATGTGTGTGTATCTGTGTGTCAAAGTGTGTGTATCTGTGTTTGTATGTGCCGGTGTGTGTATCTGTGTTTGTATGTGCCACTGTGTGTATCTCTGTGTCAGTGTGTGTGTGTGTGTGTGTGTGTATGTATCTGACATACAGATACCCCCACACTTGCACATAGTGGCACACAGATACACACACCTTGACACACAGTGTGTGTGTATGTTTCTATGTTTAAGGTGTGTGTATCTATGTGTCAAAGTGTGTGTCTGTGTTTCTATGTGCCAGTGTGTGTAATTGTGTGTCAGTGTGTATCTGTGTGTGCGTATGTATCTGACACACAAATACAGTAGCAAGAAAAAGTATGTGAACCATTTGGAATGATATGGATTTCTGCACAAATTGGTCATAAAATGTGATCTGATCATCATCTAAGTCACAACAATAGACAATCACAGTCTGCTTAAACTAATAACACACAAAGAATGAAATGTTGCCATTTTTTATTGAACACACCATGTAAACATTCACAGTGCAGGTGGAAAAAGTATGTGAACCCCTAGACTAATGACATCTCCAAGAGCTAATTGGAGTGAGATGTCAGCAGACTGGAGTCCAATCAATGAGATGAGATTGGAGGTGTTGGTTACAGCTGCCCTGCCCTATAAAAAACACACACCAGTTCTGGGTTTGCTTTTCACAAGAAGCATTGCCTGATGTGAATGATGCCTCGCACAAAAGAGCTCACAGAAGACCTACGATTAAGAATTGTTGACTTGCATAAAGCTGGAAAGGGTTATAAAAGTATCTCCAAAAGGCTTGCTGTTCATCAGTCCACGGTAAGACAAATTGTCTATAAATGGAGAAAGTTCAGCACTGCTGCTACTCTCCCTAGGAGTGGCCGTCCTGTAAAGATGACTGCAAGAGCACAGCGCAGACTGCTCAATGAGGTGAAGAAGAATTCTAGAGTGTCAGCTAAAGACTTACAAAAGTCACTGGCAAATGCTAACATCCCTGTTAGTGAATCTACATTACGTAAAACACTAAACAAGAATGGATTTCATGGGAGGATACCACAGAGGAAGCCACTGCTGTCCAAACAAAACATTGCTGCACGTTTACAGTTTGCACAAGAGCACCTGGATGTTCCACAGCAGTACTGGCAAAATATTCTGTGGACAGATGAAACCAAAGTTGAGTTGTTTGGAAGAAACACACAACACTATGTGTGGCGAAAAAGAGGCACAGCACACCAACATAAAAACCTCATCCCAACTGTGAAGTATGGTGGTGGGGGCATCATGGTTTGGGGCTGCTTTGCTGCGTCAGGGCCTGGACGGATTGCTATCATCGAAGGAAAAATTAATTCCCACGTTTATCAAGACATTTTGCAGGAGAACTTAAGGCCATCTGTCTGCCAGCTGAAGCTCAACAGAAGATGGGTGTTGCAACAGGACAATGACCCAAAGCATAGAAGTAAATCAACAACAGAATGGCTTAAACAGAAGAAAATACGCCTTCTGAAGTGGCCCAGTCAGAGTCCGGACCTCAACCTGATTGAGATGCTGTGGCATGACCTCAAGAAAGCGATTCACACCAGACATCCCAAGAATATTGCTGAACTGAAACAGTTCTGTAAAGAGGAATAGTCAAGAATTACTCCTGACCGTTGTGCATGTCTGATCTGCAACTACAGGAAACGTTTGGTTGAAGTTATTGCTGCCAAAGGAGGTTCAACCAGTTATTAAATCCAAGGGTTCACATACTTTTTCCACCTGCACTGTGAATGTTTACATGGTGTGTTCAATAAAAACATGGCGACATTTCATTCTTTGTGTGTTATTAGTTTAAGCAGACTGTGATTGTCTATTGTTGTGACTTAGATGATGATCAGATCACATTTTATGACTGATTTGTGCAGAAATCCATATCATTCCAAATTCACATACTTTTTCTTGCAACTGTACACACACTGGCACATAGTGACACACAGATATACACACCTTAAACACAGACACACACACCTTGATACACACACTTAGATTCACATACACGCACTCAGATGCACACAGTGAAACATACAAACATCTTGACTCACACATACACACACTCAGATACACATAGTGACATATACACACACTTGCACCCACAGATACACACAGATACACACATTGACACACACACTGCCATACACACACACATAGGCACATACAAACACACTGATATACACTGGCACATACACACATTTTGACACACAGGCACACACACACTGTCACACACACACTGGCACCCACAGTGACACAAACACACACTGGCACATACACACACAATATGACATACATCAGAGCCACCGTTCTGTTAACTTACCTCGTGTGTCCAGGAGGGTGGCTTGCTTGGGGTCCTGGTGATGTTGGCTGAGGCTGATGGGAGTGAGCTGCTGCGTGCTTACTCCAGCCTCTCATGCTGCTCACTCTCTGGACGGCTGTCTCCTGCGCAGCAGCAACTCTGTGAAGCTGGGAGGAAGTGCTGTCACTGCTATCACTTCCTCCCAGCCAGTCGATACTACAGGGGCCCGGTGGCCATTTTGTTTGGGTAAATCACGGCGGAACACCATTTGTGTTCTCATGGAACCCCAGGGTTCCGCGGAACATCAATTGGGAAATGCTGCTATAGACTGTCATTCCCAAAAAAAGCACTATAATTGATGTAGAAATGGTTTCAATATTTTTTTTTTTTTAAAACAATTTAAACACTGGTTTTTTTCCGTTTTTTTGTGGAGGAAGTGGGGAACATAGGAGAATCCCTAGCTATGATTCTTACCCTGAGTGACAGCTATCTCCACCCATAAACAGCCTTTATTTGCTCCATTTTAAACGAGCCTAACGACTTTTACTTATACTCTGTGCCAATTTGCCATGTGATGACTTCCATCCAAAGTTGGTACATTGTCATGTTTCAATACATACTAAATCTGTCTTCCGATGAGCCACTGGCAGGACTTGCCATACAGCTTTCTGATTGTTTATTACTGTTTTATCCTTCCTCTATAAATTTTAAGCTATTCCCCAGGAGTCTGGATCCTGTATGATTCTGACACCCACAGTGCCACCAGGTGGAGTATAACAGAATAACATATAACGAGAGTCTGTCTTTGGTAAGAAACACAGCAGATAATGAAAGAATACTGTTTAATACCAACACTGGAAACAGCGTTGCACTGAAGAGAAGGCAGGTCTGAAAATCGAATGTAGATACAACTCATATCCAGAGCCGGATTAAGAATGCCCAGATTAGGACCCGCTTCTAGAGCCCTGGGCTCTTCTCTGCAAATAGTGGGTTTGAGTGGTTGTGTTTTGTGTGTGTGAGTGTGCGTCGTGGCTGAGTGTTGTCTCTGTGTCGGAGGCTGCGTGTGCCTGTGGGCTGGTTGAGTACTGTGAGTGTGGAAGCAGAATTTTGTGTTGGCTGAGTGTGTTGCAAAAGAAGGTTAAGTGTGTGAGGGTAAGTTTTTAATTGTGCCTTTCTAACAAATCTTTTAACAAGGTGTTATCCCTCGTGGTCCAGTGGTTGTGGTCCGGTAGTGGAGAGTTGTGGTCATTGAGAAATACCCAGAACCATGAAGGAGGTCTTAAGGTGATCTGGACCCGATAATGTATGAAAGTATCACAGACCTTTTAGTGATAAAACTTACAGTAATGTCTGTGTAGTGTGCATGGGTGTATCACAGAGCTCCACAGCAATAAAACTCAAGTCATATGCAGAGTACATGAATACAGGGAGTGCAGAATTATTAGGCAAATTAGTATTTTGACCACATCATCCTCTTTATGCATGTTGTCTTACTCCAAGCTGTATAGGCTCGAAAGCCTACTACCAATTAAGCATATTAGGTGATGTGCATCTCTGCAATGAGAAGGGGTGTGGTCTAATGACATCAACACCCTATATCAGGTGTGCATAATTATTAGGCAACTTCCTTTCCTTTGGCAAAATGGGTCAAAAGAAGGACTTGACAGGCTCAGAAAAGTCAAAAATAGTGAGATATCTTGCAGAGGGATGTAGCACTCTTAAAATTGCAAAGCTTCTGAAGCGTGATCATCGAACAATCAAGCGTTTCATTCAAAATAGTCAACAGGGTCGCAAGAAGCGTGTGGAGAAACCAAGGCGCAAAATAACTGCCCATGAACTGAGAAAAGTCAAGCGTGCAGCTGCCAAGATGCCACTTGCCACCAGTTTGGCCATATTTCAGAGCTGCAACATCACTGGAGTGCCCAAAAGCACAAGGTGTGCAATACTCAGAGACATGGCAAAGGTAAGAAAGGCTGAAAGACGACCACCACTGAACAAGACACACAAGCTGAAACGTCAAGACTGGGCCAAGAAATATCTCAAGACTGATTTTTCTAAGGTTTTATGGACTGATGAAATGAGAGTCTTGATGGGCCAGATGGATGGGCCCATGGCTGGATTGGTAAAGGGCAGAGAGCTCCAGTCCGACTCAGACGCCAGCAAGGTGGAGGTGGAGTACTGGTTTGGGCTGGTATCATCAAAGATGAGCTTGTTGGGGCCTTTTCGGGTTGAGGATGGAGTCAAGCTCAACTCCCAGTCCTACTGCCAGTTTCTGGAAGACACCTTCTTCAAGCAGTGGTACAGGAAGAAGTCTGCATCCTTCAAGAAAAACATGATTTTACTTGCAGGACAATGCTCCATCACACGCGTCCAAGTACTCTACAGCGTGGCTGGCAAGAAAGGGTATAAAAGAAGAAAATCTAATGACATGGCCTCCTCGTTCACCTGATCTGAACCCCATTGAGAACCTGTGGTCCATCATCAAATGTGAGATTTACAAGGAGGGAAAACAGTACACCTCTCCAAAGGTGGCTATATTGGTCACTGATTTGTTTTTGTTATGTTTTTGAATGTCAGAAATGTATATTTGTGAATGTTGAGATGTTATATTGGTTTCACTGGTAAAAATAAATAATTGAAATGGGTATATATTTGTTTTTTGTTAAGTTGCCTAATAATTATGCACAGTAATAGTCACCTGCACACACAGATATCCCCCTAAAATAGCTATAACTAAAAACAAACTAAAAACTACTTCCAAAAATATTCAGCTTTGATATTAATGAGTTTTTTGGGTTCATTGAGAACATGGTTGTTGTTCAATAATAAAATTAATCCTCAAAAATACAACTTGCCTAATAATTCTGCACTCCCTGTATATCACAAAGCTCCTATGAGCAAATGTGGTTGAGTTTGGTATTTGTGTGCTGTGTTTCCAGATGGTTGTGTGTTGTAAATGAGTGTGGTATGGCTGAGAGTTGTTAGTGTTAGTTATTTGTGTAATTGACTGAATGTGAAGTGTGTGGGCCTGACTGACTGTTTTATGGTTGACTATGATTGTGTGTGATTGACTGAATGTAATGAGTGTGGGCTGCGGAGTGTGTTCGCAAAAGTGTGAAATTTTGTTATTTCCTTCGTTATGCATGGCATTTTGACTGTGAATATTATAATACTGTTAGCATTTATTGCAATAAAATACACATATTTGTATTCATTGGTGTCTCATAAGTTTTCGAAAGTTACAGGGAACATTCATGGCTATCCCCTTTTAAAACGTTGAAATTTGCCAGATTGGTTTGCTAGGCCTATGTTGCCTTTCAGACCGTATAGTAGCCAATGAATAGTGATGTCGCGAACATAAAATTTTCCATTCGCGAACGGCGAACGCGAACTTCCGCAAATGTTCGCGAACGGGCGAACCACCATAGACTTCAATAGGCAGGCGAATTTTTAAACCCACAGGGACTCTTTTTGGCCACAATAGTGATGGAAAATTTTTTCAAGGGGACTAACACCTGGACTGTGGCATGCCGGAGGGGGATCCATGGCAAAACTCCCATGGAAAATTACATAGTTGATGCAGAGTCTGGGTTTAATCCATAAAGGGCATACATCACCTAACATTCCTAAATTGTTTGGAATAACGTGCTTTAAAACATCAGGTATGATGTTGTATCGATCAGGTAGTGTAAGGGTTACGCCCGCTTCACAGTGACAGACCAAACTCCCTGTTTAACGCACCGCAAACAAACGCAAACAGTCCATTTGCACAACCGCAAACTCCCCATTTGCACAAGGTTGGATACCGATCGATGGTTCGATATTCTGAGCCCTCTCTGATTTACTGTACACGACTATTCAATATTCCCACAAATTTTATATAGCATTTTATGTTTGTTTGAGACCACCTTAAAAATATTGGATATCGCTAAAAATCATGATCACTATATACTTTCTCTACAAACCTCTAAAACGAACCAAACTACTCATTCATCCGCTAAACCACTTTATCCCACCTAGAACTAGTGCCCAGTTAAAATACTTGACTCTTACTTACCCACACTTAGTCATGCCACACACATTTCACCACTACTCTCACTGAATCCCTCTGACTACGGCTAAATTCATCTTCTACATCAGAACATTACTCCTAAGATTGGGTTGTATCCATGTCTCGGGTCTTTCATTTAGAATAGGGGCAGCTTCGGTCTTCTTCAACACTGACACTCCAGTGCATATTATTAAAAGATTGGGCAGATGGAAATCCTCAGTCTACAACCGATATATTCCTCATCCCGAGAAAGAAATGAGGAAAGCTTTTAAAAGCTTGGCTTTGTAAATTTGATGCAATAAGTGTGTTTTTCTTTAATACCTTTTCACCCTCTTTGCATGAACCCGATTTACATATATTACTAATATGTTTCTGAAAATATATATTATATTATTCACTCACTCAAGCTGCCTAGGTCCAACGATAAATGACTAAGGGGGATAATGTATAATAAACACAGGTTACTGGCTATGGGAGGATAATGTATAATAAACACAGGTTACTGGCTATGGGAGGGATAATGTATAATAAGCACAGGTTACTGGCTATGGGAGGATAATGTATAATAAACACAGGTTACTGGCTATGGGAGGGATAATGTATAATAAGCACAGGTTACTGGCTATGGGAGGGATAATGTATAATAAACACAGGTTACTGGCTATGGGAGGATAATATATAATAAACACAGGTTACTGGCTATGGGGGCTAATGTATAATAAGCACAGGTTACTAGCTATGGGAGGATAATGTATAATAAACACAGGTTACTGGCTATGGGAGGGATAATGTATAATAAGCACAGGTTACTGGCTATGGGTGGGATAATGTATAATAAACACAGGTTACTGGCTATGGGGGAGATAATGTATAATAAGCACAGGTTACTGGCTATGGGGGAGATAATGTATAATAAGCACAGGTTACTGGCTATGGGAGGATAATGTATAATAAACACAGGTTACTGGCTATGGGGGGATAATGTATAATAAACACAGGTTACTGGCTATGGGAGGATAATGTATAATAAACACAGGTTACTGGCTATGGGGGGGATAATGTATAATAAACACAGGTTACTGGCTATGGGAGGGATAATGTATAATAAACACAGGTTACTGACTATGGGAGGGATAATGTATAATAAACACAGGTTACTGTCTATGGGGATAATGTATAATAAACACAGGTTACTGGCTATGGGGGGATAATGTATAATAAACACAGGTTACTGGCTATGGGGGATAATGTATAATAAACACAGGTTACTGGCTATGGGAGGATAATGTATAATAAACACAGGTTACTGGCTATGGGGGGATAATGTATAATAAACACAGGTTACTGGCTATGGGAGGATAATGTATAATAAACACAGGTTACTGGTTGTGGAGGGATAATGTATAATAAACACAGGTTACTGGTTGTGGGGGCATAATGTATAATAAACACAGGTTACTGGTTGTGGGGGGATAATGTATAATAAACACAGGTTACTGGCTATGGGGGAGATAATGCATAATAAACACAAGTTACTGGCTATGGGGGATAATGTATAATAAACACAGGTTACTGGCTATGGAGGATAATGTATAATAAACAAAAAAAATACAAAAAAAAAGGAATGCAGCTTCAGAATTAATCTAAATTGTATGCTGTCTAGGAAGTGGGAGGGTCTGGGAGGGAGGGTCTGCTGCTGATTGGCTGGAATGTGTCTGCTGACTGTGAGGTACAGGGTCAAAGTTTACTCAATGATGACGAAGAGGGGGCGGACCGAACATCGCATATGTTCGCCATCCTTGGCGAACGCCAACATGCGATGTTCACCAGGTACTATTCACCAGCGAACCGTTCGGGACATCACTACCAATGAATAAAAATTACCCCCATCATGGCATACCATTTGTAAAAGTAGACAACCCAGGGTATTTAAAATGGGGTATGTCCAGTCTTTTTTAGTAGCCACTTAATCACAAACCCTGGCCAAAGTTAACGTTCATATTTGTTTTTTGAATTTCTCACACACAAACTGCACTTTAACCCCTTAAGGACCAAACTTCTGGAATAAAAGGGAATCATGACGTGTCACACACGTCATGTGTCCTTAAGGGGTTAATGATATGTTTTACTGTTTTAAAACACTCATTTTTGTGTTCAGCAAAGTCTCATGGGTACAACAGTACCCCCCATGTACAGGTTTTATGGTGTTTAGGAAAGTTACAGGGTTAAATATAGGGCTTTCAAATTATATTTTCTAGTCTTTCTGCCTGGGTTGTCAGGAAGGTCCCTCAATATGTGATGATTAAATCACATAATTATGTAAAGAAATTACATAACTGTGCACATAGAATTTAAATTTTTATATATATATATATATATATATATATATCTATATCAACAGGGAGACCGCACTCAAAAGACGTAATCCAAGAATTCATCCTTAAAAAGGTCGACGTTACAGCTCCCTATTAGTTGCCTTTATCAGGAGAACAAACAATCTACAAGTGTACAACAAAACTATATATACACACCATAAACAGGGTGACCAGACGTCCCGGTTTCACTGGGATCACCCCAGTTTTCATTAATGTGTCCCAGCGTCCCGAGAAAGGGAGCAGAAGGAACAAAAAGAAGCAGAAAGGAACAGAGGTAGCAAAAGGAAGCAAAATGTAGCATAAGGAGCAGAAAGGTAAAGGGAGCAGAAGGAAAATAAGGTAGCAAAAGATAACAGAAGGGGGAAGTAGGAGTCAAAGGGAGCAAAAGGGGGAGAAAGGTAAAGGAGGAGAGAAGACAGTGTCACAAGAGGAGAAGAAAAGGAGGTTGGAGGAGGAAGGACAGCTTGGAAGACAAGT
Organism: Pelobates fuscus; assembly: GCF_036172605.1. Taxonomy (NCBI): domain Eukaryota; kingdom Metazoa; phylum Chordata; class Amphibia; order Anura; family Pelobatidae; genus Pelobates; species Pelobates fuscus. Next base: position 350,165,059 of record NC_086321.1, read on the forward strand.
GAAGCGATCCCTCCACTTCATCCTGGACACTGGGCTGGCTGAACTGGACACCAAATTGTGAGGCTTTGGTACCTGGGCTGGTAGGCAGACTTTGGAACATCTCATCATCCCAGGTAAAAAAAAAATCAATGTTAATTTCTTTTACTTATTTTTTTTTATATATATATATATTTGAGATGGAGACATGTTGGGCATTTTAAAGGAACATTGTTCACAATAACAACTTCATCTAAATGAAGTTGTGATGGTGCCGTAGGCCCCCGGGTGCTCTAATATGTTAAGGGGTTAAAACATTCTTTAACACCCTCCATCTCTGGATCTTCAGATCCCCCAGCATGATCGGATTTCGGAAACTACGCTACAGGAAGTGCAGATTGCCGCCGGGTAGGGTTGCCGCTGATTGGCTAGAGCAGTCAGCTGGCTCTCAGTAGTAAATATTTTTTATGAATGGGGAGCTACCAAATGGCTTAGAGTATCAGCTAACCACTCTAGTTAATCTGGCACATTCTGCACTCTCTGAGACTCCGTTACAGAAGCCGAATGACGCTGGGTGACTTGGTGAACTGACGCTAGAGATAGTCTTTGGAGTAAATTTTTTTAGAGTGGTTTAACCCCATAAAGGAAACAGAGTGCCCAGGGGTCTCCTGACACCATGACACCTTAACTTAGATGAAGTTGTTATGGTTACCAACATGTTTCTTTAGTTTGCTATACTGTCAGGAACACAAAGTATTCTTTTCACTATAGTTGTAAAAACGCTGTTTAGGTGTCCTTCGCCTCCTTGGCTAATGAGTGTCCTGTTTTTTTTTTACAAAATCTGGTCACCCTGCCCACACAGTGATTAAAGTCACGTACTCACCAGTTCCATGTATGATGCGATCACTGATAGCCAGAGTGCGCACAAACCTGTTAGGGGACGCAGGCGCATCGTATACGGAATGTGCAGGAGGCTGGTAGTTCTGTTTCCAAAGCAACAGCTGGAGCGTATGGCATTGTACCATGCCAGGTTAACATAGAAACGGTCTGCTGGAGCAATCATCCTCAGCCATTGGAAAACTCAGTGGCTGAGGCACAATTCTTGTGAAAGTTCATCAATCTAAGAGAAGAAACAGAATAGCACACATAAACTTACCCCATATACAAAGTAGAAATGACAAAAATCTTCAAACATAACTCTAGATAGCAGGAGAAAGCAACAAGCGGATACATTGGATATAAACCGTGTTCTCGGAGTATAATGTTGCCAAATAATTTTTGACTGCAAAGAGAAACATTTGTGCATAGACAGGGTAAGCCTGTAACTTGACAAAACAAGAACTGACTAGAGAGTGGAAGATCATACACATAAATATGAGACATATGCAAACATCACTGATTGGAACCACACATATGGGTGCTTCCCATAGCAATGACATATAAACACACTCGAGACATGAAATAAAACTAAACAATATATTAGTGATACTTAAATAAAGAGCCTGAAAAGAGATTCTAGATTAGAACCAATATGGTGTGGCCAAAATAGAAGCAACAGATCACCTAAATACGTAGTGTTAAGTTAGGATACAAATTTGTCATGCAACCCTTGCCCGATCGTAGAAATTGCCCAATCGTAGAAACGTAAAAGAGTGGCAACAAACATCACAAAAATACCGATATGGAATTCTTTTCATTAAGGCCCACACCGTGTCCGTTGTTCTTATCCAAAATACCTCCCTTTGTAATAATAGTCTCTTCTGTTCACCCTCAACCCCCCTCCCACCCCACCCCGTCTCAGTGGAGGGATATGATCTATCGCCATATATTTTAATGGAGCAATGGAGGTCCTGTCATCAGTTAATGTTTGGCGACCGGGAGCTCTGCTTTGTTGTACCCATAAGGTGTACCCATAAGTATGTCCGTATACTAGATCTATGTTTTCCCCTTCTTAGTATTATATACAAATGTATCTGTGAGGCATATCATTTTGTTACTTTATTTCAGCGTTTATGAGACAGCCTGACAACCCAGGCAATACTCCTGCAGGCAGTTCTGAAGCCTGCTATTGTGGCAATGCGATTGCTATGTCATCACAATCACAAACCAAGCAGGGCGACTGCCTGGGTTGTCAAGCAGTCCCCCGAACCAGATCGCAGGGGTAGGCGAGTATCTGCTGGTTTAGGGGCTGCAAACTGTTACGGCGTTCTATGCCGCCATAAAGGCTTTTAAACCCACTTAATGTGTGATGGCATAGAACGCTGTAACGGGTTAGGATTTATATAGCATCTGTTTTCGTGCTTTACCAGTAAGTGGGCTAACTGGGAATGGTCACATGAGCATCGGGGTCCCATAGGCTTGCCAACTTTTCAGCATATAATTCCTGGAGATTTATTCAGAACCTTCAAGCTCTCTTTATTAAAACGTTTAGCTACAGTAATCACCGCAGTATCAGCTGTTATCTGTACAGGCCAATTCTAAAGCAATTCTCTGCAGCGACATTTCGCAAATGTTTGTGTTGAACACTTGATTAATAATAAATAATTCATACTAATTTTGTACTGTGCCATCTCCGTCTGTATGATTTACCAACAGAGTACCATTTTTATGTTCAATTTCTTGTTTTTCAGCTTCAAGGCTCATGTTATATTGTCCAAGCATTTTTGCGGATTAATCTCTGCTGTACAACATGTTTTTCTTAATGTTTAAACACTGATTATGTTAGTGGTAGCAATAAATATAAGCTTCATTTTAACCGGGCCTCGGTGCGCTGCTTTGCCTGGGGGCCTATAATGCTGTTAAGACAGCCCTGAATGGTCGGTATCTTATGCGAGCAGGCATTATTAATTGCCAGCTGGTAAAAAAATATCAACACACTTTAAAACCAGTCTGTAATTAGTAGCTGGCTGCTACAATCTACCGGCGGCTGTTATTGCCAACAGTTTACAGCAGCTACTTAGCACCAAAGCTAAAAATGAGCCTTGTGTGTTTTATTCACAAATATATAGGGCAGAGGTGCTCAAAGAGGTACAACTCCCATGATGCTTTGCATGCTTTTACAATGGCTTCAAAGAGGTTCAACTCCCATGATGCTTTGCATGCTTTTAGAATGGCTTCAAAGAGGTACAACTCCCATGATGCTTTGCATGTTTTTGAAATGGCTTTAGAATGATTAACTATCATGGAAGCTGTAGTTTTAAAACATCTGTGGATCTATTCTCTAGGCACCAATTATAGAGGCTATACAGCCTCTTAGCAAGGCCTACCAACCAAAGTCATATGGAGGTGAAGCAGAGGTGGTTCATGAGCTCATAGACAATGGAGTAAGGAGAACTGCCTGCTCCCATCATCAGTGCAAATTCACTAAAACTGAGGTATACATTGTTTGAGATAGGTTGTTATTTATATGGGGGTGATTATTGTAATACTAATAAGGGGTTTTTGCAATTTACAGTCATAAGCTGGTAAATGTGTACTTATAATCAGGGCCGTCTTTAATAATGGTTGGATCCTGGGCAAGTATTTGCTTGGGCCCCCTGGACCCTTCCCCCCCCCACTCCCTGACACAGTGGCGGAACTAAAGTAGAGAGGGCCCTGGTGCAAGACTTATTTTGGGCCCCGCCATTGCAAGGGTGGCCAAAAGGTAGGTCACCATTTGACGTGCAACTCCAACAATGCTTTGACAGCTGAGGCTCTACTATTTTCCAATGCTTGCAGGGTTGTATTTAGCACCGAGCAGTGTTTGTATGTTTGAATGTAAGCATATTTTTGTATGGAGTATGTTTGCGTGAATGCAAGTGCCACCCTCTGTACTTATTTAAACCAACCCAGCCCCCCCCAAAAACTTAAAAAACAAACAAACTTGTAAATATGATAAAAATTTTACACATGTATGTATCTGACAGCATGTATAGGTCTGTTTGCAGCCATGTTTATGTGCAATCGTGTGTATCAGTGTTGCCAGTGAGAGCTAGAAACAGAGCCTCTTTATTGGTGGGGCGCATTTATTTACTTTCAAACATTAAAAATATATTTTATATTACTGGTAATGCTTTAGCTTGGGTATAATGTAGTATTAATGTAATGTAGTATTTTGTTATAGATTTCAGTTATAGATTCTTTACAGACAGGCAGCATACTCTTAACCATACAGCACTGCATTCATACACACAGACACACCACACAAATATACCCCTGCATTCATTCACACAAACTATACAAATATCACCCTGCATTCATGCACACAGACAAATTTCACAAATATCTCCCTACAATCATGCATACAGACAAATTTCACAAATGCCCCTGCATTCATGCATACAAACTGTACAGAAATATTCCTGCATTCATGCACACAGACACATCACACACATATACCCCTGCATTCATTCACACAAACTATACAAATATACCCCTGCATTCATGCACACAGACTATAAAAAACATACCCCTGCATTCGTGCACACAGACAAATTGCACAAATATAACCCTGCATTCATGCACACAGACAAATTGCACAAATATATGCCTGCATCCATGCACACAAACTGAACAAATATACCCCAGCATTTATGCAGTCTGGTGTATAATGCAGCTAAACATTCACACATACTGGAGTACAATGCACTTCTGCATTCACCCACAGTGACAACATGCCACTTCCATTCCACACACTCTACACTCTGTACTGATATCATTGATTAAAACAACAAACAAACAAAAAACAACAAATGAAACAAAAGCTTAAAATTCATAAATGTATTTAGTATCATGGTCTTTAAATCTGTACTAATGGCTCTTATTGCAAACACTGGACGTTATAAATAATTTATTCCATGTAAAAATACATATGAAATTAGTGTTTCTGATCACAGACCCAGCTTTAACTTCAGTCTCATTCCCCACTTTTCTTCAATAACTCCATTTATTATTAAGCACCTCTTTCCTTTTCACTCACGACAAAGACGGACACTTTAATTTTAGTGCTGTGAGTGGCTTAGGGGCCAAGGGCAGGACTGAACTAATAATGTTAGATGAGTATTAATAACAATTTATGCAACTAAAGCGTGATTTAGTACAATAACAATGTAACGGATTTACACAGACTGATTGCTAGACACATTGATTGTCATTTAAAGACACATTACTGAGAGTAGTATTGCTGTGGAGCTCTGTTATACACTCAGGCATACCAACAATATGGAGCTCCTAGAAACCAGGGACATTAGTAAAGAAAAGAGGGACTGAGGGACTTTGATCCAAGTTAGGGACTGTCGCTGCTAAATAGGGACACTTAGGAGGTATGAGTTTGTATGAGGTATGGAAGTAGAACACTTAAAAAAAACAAAAAAAAAAAAACAAATGTGGCATTACTTGGTTTTAAGGTTAATTCATAAAAGTGCCTATTTCTATTGACAGTAAAAAATTTTGTAAAAGGAAAGAGAGAACGCACTCTTTAAACTTAAGCACGTAATCAATCTGAATTGCTTTATGTGTAGTGATAGAAGTCTTTTTTTTTTAACTTTTTGTAATGTACTCTATCAAACTCTGCCAGTCGCCACATGATTAACCCTTCCACAATTGAGGGTATTGAACTATTTGCCCGCTGGCTGCCAGTGCTATCAGGGGAAAATAGATCAGATTTTTTTAATCCGGGCCTGGATTTGAAACCTCCAGGCCAGGTTTTAAATAATTCAGTCCAAAATTCAGGCCTGATTTACACAATCTGGATATAGTTGAATCCCATCACAAATGTATGGATTTTGAAGTTCAAATGCCCCCTCTATGGTTTTGCTCCATTCAATATGGAGCCATGTGAACTTTGGTGAATAGCCGTGTTTAGACAGTAACAGTAACTAGAGTACTATGAAAAGTCGTGAATTAAAAAGAAAAGTTCAGTAAATGCGGAAAAAGTTGCAACATGTCTCTTCAATACTATGTCATCTGCATCGACAGCTAGTTTCACGCATTTGACCTTGACCAGACAGATCTCAATAAAACAAGTACTTATTGAGTATATTCAGGCTCCTGGCTATTCAAAAGGTGAGGTCAAATTAACCCCTCTAGCATGAAGCACAAATGACAAAATGCCATTTTATCCAACTTTAATTAGACAGACTTAAATCATTGTATACATATATTGTGCAAGATCTAAATTACCAAAATGTTCAGTTGTTAAGTGGTTGTTTTTCTGGTGACCTAAATGTATCTCTTAAAGAAATGCATAACTTAAAAAATAAAGCTTATATTTTTGTAAAATCAAGTTAAATTTAAAAATCATGAAAAATGTTAAAAGTCACTGAAATTTTCTATTTTTCACCTCTTCCATATTCCAAGGCAACATTAGAAAAAAACTCCTCCTTCTACAAAACACTTTGTTTCCACATTTCTCCCAGAATGCCATGCAAAATTGCAAATATGGGCCGAAAGCTGTCATGTTTTCAACCCACATTTCTTTAGGCTATTATAGCATTAACATTCTGCTTTAAAACATAATAATTTTAACCTATATATAGGTTAAGATCTGAACGGACAGGAGTTTAACAACGCGCCGTGCAGTTTAATTATTTTAAAACTCATCAGCATGATCCAGCTCTGATCCAGTGGTGGAAATTTATTTGTACCACTAAATTAAAATAGAATTTTGCCCTCTCTCCTAATCAGATTGAAGCTTACATTGAGTGCGTCAATGATGTCTGAAATATTAATGATATTGACACACTGCCTTTTTTTTTTTTTCGTGTAGGTCCTGTAGGAGGAGACATTTAATTCCCCCCCCCCCCCCGAATGTCACAGATATAGTTAACCCCTTAAGGACACATGACGTAAATATTCCGTCATGATTCCATTTTATTCCAGAAGTTGTGTCCTTAAGGGGTTAAAGTCTCCTTTTGTTGTTTTGCAGTTTAACCGAAACATTCGTCTCCAGCTGCAGGCAAGAAAAACTTGCGAAATTAACATGTTAAGGGAATACTCTCACAAATATTGATAGGAAGCTGCAACTGATGTATACAATCTTGGTTGGAAGCTAAATGGAAAGCATCACATCTTGGGATATTACGCCATTAAATAAGACGTTGAAAATAATCTCTAACTTGTGTTTTTTTTGGTTTTTTTATGCTTTATTTTCTTAACTTTATTGTATATTGAACATTTTGTAAATCACATCACAATCCAGTCCAGTTCAGGCACAGCCAGGGCACACAATGCAAACCCAAATAAGAAATAGAAACATTGTTTAATTCTCCTTTCTGTATGTTTTCCACATGCTGAGTACTTGATGTACAAGATATAGATCATAGTAATGATTTGTCCAGGAGGGAAAGATGGAGGATTTGTTTGCAGAATTGAGAGGTGTTGATTTCTGCATTTAATTTTATTTTTATATTTGTGAAATATAGAGGTTAAGTAAATCATTTCAATTTGCTTTACTGTATCCTGGGTAGTTATGTTATCACAGCTGGCCCCTAGAGGGAGACTCTTACCACAATTATAATTGTGTAACACAGTGTGACCAGCTTCTAACAATTGCTCTTCAAGATACACTAAACAATTTGCTTTAAATGATCTCCTCACACACATAGACAATGCAATAAAGTACTGAAGCTGTTGATGGTACCTTGAGCTGTGAGCATTACTGTTAATAACACTTATGTCCACAATCATACAAAACTTACTTTAAAAAATAGAAACATAGAATGTGACGGCAGATAAGTGCTATTCAGCCCATCTAGTCTGCCCAATTTTCTAAATACTTTCATTAGTCCCTGGCCTTATCCTATATCTAGGATAGCCTTATGTCTATCCCACGCATGCTTAAACTCCCTCACTGTGTTAACCTCCAACACTTCAGCTGGAAGGCTATTCCCCTCCTGCAGCCTCTAACCTCCCAATTACAATCCCTATCCTTTACTGCAGATCATATCCTCCACTACAGTCACTACCCCCTAATTGTAGCACCTATCCCTCCACTGCAGCCCCTAACTCCCTATTTACAGGCACTAACTCCCCAAATGCACCTTTTCCCCCACACTACAGGCCCTATCCTTCTCACTAAAGCCTCTATGCCCCTCACTCTACAGCCCCTATCCCCCCACACTACAGCCCCTATCACCCCACTACATCCCACTGCCAGCAGCCCTCCCGAGATTAGGTCCTGGACCCACCCCTGCTGTGATGGGATACGTGGATGGTTTGAAAGGAGAATGTGACGGCTTTTTGTTTTTTTAATGGTTAAGGCAACCTAGTTTACATACAATATTCTTAGTGGATTTCAAATTGCACTAAATCATTTATTTAATTTTTGTCATACAAAATGCATTTTGCTCTGGATGACAAGCATTTGACTTTTTCTTTTTTTCTATCTTTTTTTTTTACATTTTTTAGACCAGGCAATGTGAACTGACATCTAAAATGGGCAAAACATGTCAAGGAGAAAAATGTCAAACAGCTCTGCTCACCAGATCCCAAAGATCGCACTTCCCAGACAAAGAACATCACAGGTTCTATACATAGAAAAATGAGATCATTAGACAAAGCCTGAAACACAAGGTGAACTTAATCCGTGTTCTATTGTACTCACCATCATTTTCCAGTTACCTCCCTGGATGGTTGGGTTTCAACCATTCTGTGTTCTTTTTATTCTATGAGAGACTTTCTCTACTGCCTCCTACCCTGTGTTGAATGACTTGGTTTTAGTCCCTTCTAAAATATTACACCGTGCTGACATTTTATCTTTGCACTATTACCTCTCATTGTGTTAAGAATTGTCCAATTGATCAAAATACAATTAACTATACTGGATACACAGCTGTGTCCTGCATTAAACGCCAATATCTATGGGCATTATATGGATTTTGATACATGTACATATTGTGCATCATCTTCAATTAAGTTTCTGAGTACGGTTTTTTTTTCCATAAAAAATAAAATAAAAAAATGCAAAAAACATGCAAATGCAAAAAACAAACTAATCACATACCAAAATTTATATAATTTACATAATAGTTGTGCAAACTGTCATGTAGAATTCCAAAAAGCTAAAAGTTGGCTGAACTAGAAGATAAGTGACCCTGGGCATCTCTAATGTAATGCCTTCTTCTGGAATAATCTTTACATAACAGTTTCAAATAATAACTAAAATAAAACTATACATTTATAACTAAAATAAAATTATATATCATATAACTAAAAATTCAAGTTGCTGGAGCTAACTTTTAAATTTTAATCTTTTATCTAGAAAATGTGCAAACATATACTTTTAAAAGTGCATGTGACAAACACAGGATTTGAAATAGTTGCATTGGGGTTACCATGGCAACAAAGATTTGTTAAACGTCTACCATGTATTAATGGATCCAAGAGGGCGCTATCTGTTGCTATTTGAAATTCCTGCAACAAGTTTTGTCCAGACAAAGAAGTAGCTGGAAATCTTTGTGAAAGTCCCGACACTCCAATCACTAGGGATGTGCATGGGCAAAAAAAATTGGCTCGGTTCAGAAATTCGGGTAAGTAAATGGCATTCGGTTCCACACTTCGGAACTGCCGAATGGCATTCGGTTCGGACACTCAGCATTCAGGCATTAATTTCAGGCATTCAGCAGTTCAGAATTTCGTTCATTTTGAAAAATAAACATTTGTTTTTTTCTCTTAAACAGCAATGTTTTACATTGCAAAGTGGACCACAGCAGCACCCACAACACTTACTCTTAGAGAAGTGGTCTGGGTTTAGTTAATAATAGTAGAGTTAGTTTAGTATATAATATTTACAAAATGATATTTTCACTGCACAGATAGTGCAGCCAATCAGGGAGCACTACCAGCATGCAACACTTCTGCACACTATATATTCCCACCTCTGTGACACCATCTTTGAGCAGAGTGTCTAGGAGCAGAAGAGTGAGCAGAGTGTGAGCAGAGAGTTAGCAGTGTGTGAGAGCAGAGAGTGAGCAGAGTGCGAGAGCAGAGAGTTAGCAGTGTGTGAGAGCAGAGAGTGAGCAGAGTGTGAGATCAGAGAGTGAGCAGAGAGTGAGCAGAGTGTGAGAGCAGAGAGTTAGCAGTGTGTGAGAGCAGAGAGTGAGCAGAGTGCGAGAGCAGTGTGAGAGCAGAGAGTTAGCGGAGTGTGAGAGCAGAGAGTGAGCAGAGTGCGAGAGCAGAGTGCGCAGTGTGAGATCAGAGAGTGAGCACAGAGTGAGCAGAGTGTGAGACAGAGTATGAGAGCAGAGTGTGAGCAGAGTGTGAGTGTGAGACAAAGTGTGAGACAAAGTGTGAGACAGAGAGTGAGACAGAGAGTGAGAGCAGAGTGTGAGACAGAGTGTGAGAGCAGAGAGTGAGCAGAGAGTGAGCAGAGTGTGAGAGCAGAGTGTGAGAGCAGAGTGTGAGACAGAGTGTGAGACAGAGTGTGAGACAGAGTGTGAGACAGAGTGTGAGAGTGTGAGAGCAAGCAGAGTGTGTGAGCAGAGTGTGTGAGCAGAGTGTGTGAGCAGAGTGTGAGACAAAGTGTGAGACAGAGTGTGAGGCAGAGTGTGAGACAGAGTGTGAGACAGAGAGTGAGCAGAGTGTGAGACAAAGTGTGAGACAGAGTGTGAGACAGAGTGTGAGACAGAGTGTGAGACAGAGTGTGAGAGCAGAGAGTGAGCAGAGTGTGAGACCAGAGTGTGAGACCAGAGTGTGAGACCAGAGTGTGAGACAGAGTGTGAGAGTGTGAGAGTGTGAGAGTGTGAGAGCAGAGAGTGAGCAGAGTGTGTGAGCAGAGTGTGTGAGCAGAGTGTGAGACAGAGTGTGAGACAAAGTGTGAGACAGAGTGTGAGAGCAGAGTGTGAGACAAAGTGTGAGACAAAGTGTGAGACAGAGTGTGAGACAGAGTGTGAGACAGAGTGTGAGACAGAGAGTGAGACAAAGTGTGAGACAGAGTGTGAGACAGAGTGTGAGACAGAGTGTGAGAGCAGAGTGTGAGAGCAGAGTGTGAGACCAGAGAGTGAGACAGAGTGTGAGCAGAGAGTGAGCAGAGTGTGAGAGCAGAGAGTGAGCAGAGTGTGAGACAAAGTGTGAGACAGAGTGTGAGACAGAGTGTGAGAGCAGAGTGTGAGACAGAGTGTGAGACAGAGTGTGAGACAGAGTGTGAGACAGAGAGTGAGGCAGAGTGTGAGCAGAGTGTGAGACAGAGTGTGAGACAGAGTGTGAGACAGAGTGTGAGACAAAGTGTGAGACAGAGTGTGAGACAAAGTGTGAGACAGAGTGTGAGACAGAGTGTGAGACAGAGTGTGAGACAGAGTGTGAGAGCAGAGAGTGAGACAGAGTGTGAGACAGAGTGTGAGCAGAGTGTGAGCAGAGAGTGAACAGAGTGTGAGCAGAGTGTGAGCAGAGTGTGAGCAGAGTGTGAGACAGAGTGTGAGACAGAGTGTGAGCAGAGTGTGAGAGCAGAGTGTGAGAGCAGAGTGTGAGAGCAGAGTGTGAGAGCAGAGTGTGAGACAAAGTGTGAGACAAAGTGTGAGACAGAGTGTGAGACAGAGTGTGAGCAGAGTGTGAGCAGAGTGTGAGCAGAGAGTGAGCAGAGAGTGAGCAGAGTGTGAGCAGAGTGGGAGCAGAGTGTGAGCAGAGTGTGAGACAGAGAGTGAGCAGAGAGTGAGCAGAGTGTGAGCAGAGTGTGAGACAGAGAGTGAGTAGAGTGTGAGAGCAGAGAGTGAGAGCAGAGAGAAGGCAATTTGTGTGTGAACAAGCAAGTGAGAATGTGTGAGAGAGAGAACAAAGTGAGCACAAGTGATGGCTGGTACACAAAATTAATCACTGCAGTAACGTTACAGTGCAGCAGAGAGACACCATGGCAATCAGGCTACCTGGCTTGCACAGCTACACACTCTCTCAACTACCCCCCCCCCCCCCCCCACCTCCCCTCTTAAAAAAAGAAACAAAATGCAGAAGAAAATAAAAGGCAGAACTCCCTCTCTCTCTCACTCTCCCTCTCTCTCTACCTGAAATACACACTTAAAAGCAATGTGGCTCCCCACAAGTAAAGTACAATAAATGTAATGTCATTTATCCCTCTGTCACTTGTGCTATCACAACTAGTCTGGTCACATGAATGCAAGCCAACACCCTGACAGCCTGATTTATATACTATCCCACCTCAATGACTCTGTGTGCCTTTATTGGCCAAGTGTCAGTGACAAATCACCATTAATTGGCTGTCCTCTAACATCAATCATAACAATTTGCTCATTTCATTGGACAGGGAATAGTGAAACCGGATTGGGCACGCAAGCATTACATTGCACACAAGGAATTAGCTTATTGGTCAAGATTCCTGTTATCATTCATGTAATTTTCCCTCCCTCTCGTTTTGCCGCTTTTCAGAAATAAATCACATCGGAGCTTCGGAGCTACGGAATATCGGCACTTCGGAAGCTTTGGCACTTCTGAACTACCGAACTTCGTCACTTCGGAACTTCAGCGCTTCAGAACCTTGGCACTTCGGACATTCGTAAGCAGCCGAATGTCATGAAATTTTTACGAATGTACATTCGAAACAAAACAAATTGCACGTCTACCAATCACCTTCATCAGAACTGCGTTTAAGAATACCACTGCTCGTCATTAATTCCCAGATGATTTTACTATTAACATGACGTGAAGTCATGATTTTATTAATGACACAGATGTGAGTATTACGCTTTCTCTTTCTTTATTTCCCTCAGCAGCAAAGAAAGAGCTACACGAGAAAATCAAAAATATAACATAAGCGTTGCATAGTAACACTGCAACCAATCCCTGTAGACCATAAAAAATATATAGGGCTCAAATTTAAATTCTGGTGCTTGCATACAAGTCTCTACATAATGCTGCTCCAACCTACCTATCCTCCCCCTTTTACACAAGTATGTCCCGTCTAGGACCCTGCTTTCAGCCGAAGACCCAGGTCTATCGTCAGTCCGTACTCCTACCTTCGACGCCAGCCTTCAAGACGTCTTCGGGGCTGCACCTTTTCTGTGGAACTCCCTTCTCTTCTCCATTAGACTTTTACCCAGTCTCCATTTCTTCAAAAAAATCATTGAAAACTCAATTGAACTGTTAACAGCGTTTTATCCCTGCACCCAGATTCCTCTCCTGTAGCTGTCAAAACTGTCCTGTAACTTTCAAAAATAACCTACTAAGCTCTCAGTAAATACTCTTCTAGCAATTTACATTGCTACCCCTACTTCTAACCTTTGTGTCACTAAACCCCACTCCCTCTAGCATGTAAGCTCATTAAGCAGGTCCCATAACCCCTCTGTTCTTGTGCGTCCAACTTGTCTGGTTACAATCACGTGTCTGTTAGTCCACCCATTGTACAGCGCTACGGAATTTGTTGGTGCTTTATAAAAAAAAATAAAAAAAAAAATAATAATAAAAGCTGTGACACTCATGAACTCCTCTTTTTTGTGGAATAACCCGAAGGCCAACACAACTGGAATTCTGGAAGACCAACATAAATGGAAGTCTGGAAGCAAAAAACATCCATTATCCGGAATCAACTAGTATACAACCAACTGAACAATTGCGAAGAGGGTGAGTTCAAGCCAGAAAAAGAAGAAAAAATATGGTAATATCAAAGGCTTGTGACCCAATAATCAACAATTTCATACGACAAGTAGTATGTAGCAAATACAGTTTATTGAAAAAAACGTCCTCAATCATGTCAAGTTTCCCATGTCCTTACCACTGCAAGTCCGGTAATAGATAAAAAAGGAGGGGAAAAAAATCTCTTATAGGGAAGGTTGTGTGGAAATAATACTCACCTCTGTGTCACTAATAAAATCAAGACACGGAGGCTCCTATTGTGCTTGTTTAAAGCCGAGCAACAACCTGAGTCGAAAAATGTTGTACAGGACGAACATAAAAATTCCAAAAAGTCAGTTCAGTTGACCAGTCCGCTGCCTGTAGATTGTCTTCCAATCTGTAACCTACCATCAGGCCTCAGAAGCCATAGCACCTCAGACAGAATGAGAAGAGAATATCGAAGTATCGACCCCTGCCAACGATAACAATCACTAGATCCAACATGCCAAAGTAGGAGTGGAAATCAGAAGGTAAAACTAAATGAGCAGTGAATCGTCTTGAGAAGAGTGTAAGTATATTGTACGCTCATACTCTTTTAGACATAGTACCAGGCAAAAGGTTGTGTAAAAGACATCCTTTGTTGAGGATTTCATCCTGCCTGGAAATTTCAAAGGACACCCCATTCGGAACAAAGAGCCTAGTTTGCCTGCCTCTGACATCCAAGATACATTTACATGATAGCAAATAAAACAGCATTAGAAGCTATGCGGATAATTGTTTGAGCAATACCCATGGTTTGGAGGCCAGAATTTCAAAAAGTTCAAACTAAAATTAACATCTCAAAACGAGGGATATAATGGTTTAGGGGTAGAGAAAAACATGTTCTTTTGGGAAGTTGACAAATACAGGTGTGTCTTCCGATAGGGACACCATCAAAGCCTGTATGACTGGTTGAGATAGCTGATCTATAAAGATTGATGGCATGAAAAGCTTTGCCATTCTCAAAAAGATAAGTAAAGAAGTGTAAAATGACATTCAAATGAGCTGATATGGAATTCCTCGACTGTCCCACGCTTCAATCAGACCATGATCTCCAAGCTGAGTTATAGGAGCGTCTAGTTCCCGGTGCCCAAGCATCCGCCAAGAGGCGGAGAGTCGTTTGTAGAATGTCTTTGACACACCAGGGTCCATGGAAATGAGCCATGCTAGATGATGAAGAAGGTCCTGATCAATCAGGTTGTGACTCATCCCATCTGGGTTGCACAGAAGAAAGGGCATGTCCGGCATCAGATGAGGAAAATCTATCAACTTTTCCAACAGGTGTGGGAACCAAGGTTGAGACCTGCAGAACGGAGTGACCAGAACCATAGTCTATTTATAGCACGGAGATATGCCAGGGTCCGAGATATCAGATTGAACAGAGGGAAAGCATAACTCTGCATCGATGACCAATTATGTACAAATGCATCAACTGCCAGTGCTTCACGATCTGGTCTCCAACCTGAAGAAATGAGGGAGCTGAGTGTTCAGTTGGGACACAAAGAGGTCGATGTGGAGAAGCCCCAATAGTTGATAAAAACAGGTGTAACTGCCAAGCCCCTGAGTCTCGGGTAATTCGTTGTGATGGACTTCTTCCAGTTCACCAGAAACCCCAGGTTTTAGAGAAGGTGAGATGGTCCAAGACAGGTGAGTGTGAAGTTGCGATTGCAATTGCGACAGGATAAGGATTTTGTCCAAATAAATTATCAAGCAAACACCTTATGTGCAAAGTGACCACTGTTTTCATAACTTTGGTGAGGCACCAAGGAGATGAAGAAAGGTCAAATGGATGACCTGTGAACCTCCATTTCTTCCCTTGCCAATGGAATTGGAGAAGGTTTTGATGATCCTCTGCTATAGGAACTGCCAGGTACGCGTCTTGTAGATCCAGTTTGGCCATTCAGTCCGCAGGTAATAGAAGGTCCATGAGGCAATGGATACCTTCCATCTTGAAGTGTTGGTATTAGACAAACACATTCAATAGACAGAGATTGATGACTGGCCGGACTCTGCCTTCTTTCCTTGAAATGAGAAAAAGGTTGCTCTCAAAACCAGGTTTGTGCCAAGGGATTTCTTGGAAAGTGTTTTTTGAGGCTAATTCTAGAATCTCTTTGGTAATCAAGTCTTGATGGTCGATGGGCATCAGCAGATCCCAAAGTGGAATTGCCTGTATGGTATGAGAGGTGAGCTGTAAACAATACCACTGAACGCTTTAGGTTACCATAGTCCATGCCTAATAGAACAGTGCTAATCTACTCCCCACTTTTACATGGAAAGAATGGAGACAAGCAGTACTCACCATAAGGCCATTCTCCGGAAACTGTTCCAGTGACCTGAGCTGTGAATTTTTGATGAATTTTATATTTATACTGTTCAATGTGCTAAAAGATGGTGGAAATACCTGAAGAACCTTGTCTGAAGACATCGCTCAGACAGATTTGCCACAGATTATTCTTGGCCCTTCTATCACCCAAACAAGCCAAAGGTATATAATCAGACCACATGCTCTGCCTGTTGAAGCCTCAATTAAGCACAGTTAGTGTGGCCTTTTGAACAAGTTCCAAAATGGTCAAACAAAGCTTACTTACTGAATTCCACTAAAGAGAAATCTCTAAGTACATTTGAACAGATGGAACGTAGCTCTCATGCACGACTTTGCATTGGAGAAAATCACTCAGACCCCTTACAACTCTCTGTGCACATGATCTGCAGTACCAATGGGGCAACCCACTTTCCCTGCTCATCCAGCACAACAACAAAGATCTTAATGTATTTGATGCCTCTGCGGTGTACTCTGTTCTGTTTAACCTGGGTCTTTGCTTGCCTTCCCAATCCAGCACCTCAGGAACAATGGAGACCGCTGCTCCTTTATTGAACCCTGCAAAGATCACCCCATTTACTCCTACAAATAGGAACTCTTTAAGTGTCGCAGTTAGAGAAACGAAAGCGGTTGCTAAAGTATAGAGAAACTAAAGAGTGTCAATACAGTAAAGGAGGAGAGTATATTTAAGAGAAGAAAAACTACCACAACAACAGGACATAGCCTTAAATAAGAGGGACAAAAATGTAAAAATAATATCAGAAAGTATTACTTTACGGAGACGGTTGTGGATGCATGGAATTGCCTTCCAGCTGAAGTGGTAGAGGTTAACACAGTGACGGAGGTTAGATGTAAGGCTATCCTACATATAAGATAAGGCCAGGGACTAATGAAAGTATTTAGAAAATTGGGCAGACTAGATGGGCCAAATGGTTCTTATCTGCCGTCACATTTAATGTTTTTATGTTTCTATTTTGTTGACTTTAGTAATATATAACTGCTATCTAGACAGTTACCAATCTCCAAGTGTAGGTGCCCTCGAAAGCACAGAGTAGCCTACATAGGACCTTTCAGGAAGCTAGTCCGTACTATCCTGCTGTTTAGCTTATAACAGTTCTTGCAACATTTTTTTTCTCTCTATATACAGTGCCTTTTTAGGCACTAAGACCAAAAGCACTGTTTAGTCAAACGCGCCCTATTGCTTTTAATTCCAGCATAGTGCATTGTAACTTTGTTTCTCTCCTTTCCCTAGTTTACTTTCAAGGGTTCATTAGATATTGCTTAAGTTGACACCGAGTTGCTATGCTATCTCGCCACAGTGCTTTCATGCACAAAAAGGAAGGAATTGAGCGTTTCGTGTTAAGCTCGTAAACTAGTCATTAAAAATTGCAGTCGGTCATTGTCAGATTTTATATCCTCAGTTATAAGCAATCAAGCATTTCATGTGGGGCTCATCTACTAAACACTGAACTGTGCAGCCGGTCATTTCAGGATCTGCATATGCAGAATGTATCCATTGTTGTGTAAATATTTTTGTGCATACTTCATTTTATTTCATTATTATTTTTATCTGTTATTAATGTTTCTTTTCTTTTTTGGGGGGGTTGCCCTTTTGTAACTTTTGTCTACCTTAGCATTTGAGTGTTTTGGACATAGTTTTATTAAACTACATTGAAAGTTACGTTTTAACTTCTATTTTTCAACTACCATTGTGTCTGGACGAGTCACTGTTCCTTTTTGTTGTATAAATGTCCAGTAACCTGAACAGTGACGTTATACATGTTATTTTGTAATTTTTTAAAAAAAATTTTAGGACACACCTATTTTCCTTTGCCATATTACCTCTGGTTATGTACCAGTTAATGGTTACCCCCAAAAGTCATTTAGCTCTGCCTAATTAGTCCATTGTCTAAAATGCCATGGTTCAGTTATCTCCTACTCCATCACCCCCCTCCCAGTTCCAGAAGTTTATCTTCTAACTCTAATCCACCCCTGGGAGCTGTTTCTACACGGATTCATTGTTCTACACTGCTTTCTTTGTCCTTCATACTTTCTATGTAAGATTCTCAAGTCGTCAGTGCCAACTTATATGATGTTATCGTAAGCCTTGTTCATTACCGTCAGAACTCGTTATACTATAAAAAAAAAAAAAAAAAACACAGTCGGACAAGCTATATTTCTTTGTTGATATTGTGCTATGGTTTTGTGAAATACGAGCATCTTGTTGTACTTCTAAAAAGTCCAACATATGTCTGACTGTGGCATAAATAAAGAATTAAAAAAATAAGAAAAAAGGCAAACATGACAATCTAACCAGTAGCATAATTTGCCTAAGAAATTGGATAGCAGAGAGGTAATTTGAAATGGCAGGACATAGTTTGAACTCATGGACCTGAATCTGAAGGACTATGTTCAAATGCAATTAGAGTTGTCGATGGTTCTTCATGACCTTAGCATTCCTTCTTTTTCTCTTCTTGGAAATATTTGTTGCAAGCAATATTCAAAAACACAGTTGCCCTTATTTAAAATTTGGTTAAAAGGCTAGACCACCTCCGAGCCTGGTAAAACATGGAAGTGGTCCAGCCTGATCTATTTAGGAACATCCAACAACAATGATATTTCCCATATAAAAGTTCAGATCCTTGATTTTAAACTTTCGGATCATAATATGTAAAAAAAAACAAAAAACTTCTTAATTGATTTATTTATAAAAAATCCCCATAAACGTTAATGGCGACTTCAATAGATAAATAATTTTAAACGTTTTTTCTTATAGACGGTGATCATTTGAAAAGCTTTATCCAAAATAATTAAATCGAGGCCCAAATCTGAAAAGTCATTACATCAAATGTGTGTGCTCATCCTTTTGCTGAACTTTACTAGACACGGATATAATTTACCTACCAAAGCAGTATTGCTTGTTTGGTGACTTTCTGCCTTTTACAATATTATTTTGTAGAATGCAAATGAACAATGCACCTTATTTGATTATACAAAACATGTTCTTTCTGTTGTTGTTGTTTCTTTCTGTTGTTGTTGTAAAATAAATACCCATAGCCTTCTGTTTTTTTTTTTTTATTATTATTATTATTATTAGTATTAATTTATCTTATATGAGAAACAATGAGCACAGAGTTTTGTTTATTTCTTTAATTCTTCAGCCCCCAAAAAAGGGGCAAATAAAAATCCAAAATTTACAGACTCTATAAATTAAAATTAAATTAAAATTTAAAAAAGCACGATCGCAAAAAATAAACTGCTAGAAAGAAATAAAAACACACACCAACAAAAAAAAAAAAATACATCTTTATCAAATGAGGGCTCGCCATAGAAGAAGCTCTGCTAGCATGGAAATCACTTTTATAGATTTTCCCATGCCATGACAGCTATTGCAAAGTGTGGTAAAATGTGACCAAGAACATTCTGATTGGTTGGATAGGCAGCAACCAATCAGAGCACACTGACAGCCTGACAGCACACTGACAGCAAGTCTTGCAAGAAATGACAATGGGTACTCCTCCCTTTTTTAAATATTAGAGCCCCCACCTGTCACCCATGGGTGGGGGCCATGAGCAGAGACAATAGTTCCTCTCCTATATTATAAATAATAATGGGTGGGAGTCATAGGAGGACAATAGGTCCCCCCTCCCCCTTAAAATGGTGGCCTCCACCCAATATCCACATGGTGAGAAACATGGCAGGTCCGGACATATGCATTACTTCGTAACCATTACCCGCCATAGAATTTTTATTTACTATTTTTTATTTTTTACAATCTTCATGTGGCTTCTGGCTAGTGCATGTTTTTATTTTCATTGTACCTCTAAAGCCATGATTTATTTATTTTTCATTTGTGCAGTGCTGTGTCCCTTTAGACATGTATCCCAGTAGGACACTATATCAGAAATGCCATTGGTTTATTCTTGGCCAGTGCATTACTTCTCTTGTCTGTTTGACCTTGTCTGTGACCTTCATGGATCTTCTCCAACATGAGCTTGTGGAGACTCTCAGGAATCACAACCATGCTGCCTTTCAAAATAATCTCATCTACTACCGTCAGTTTAGCTCTGCAGTTCCAGTATTCCGTTTGATGCCAGGCCATCCGATTTGAATAGTAAGCTTAACTTTATTCAATGGTCAGTGTTCTTGCAGTTTCAAAGAGTTACTCCAACCTCCATGACCACTTCTTCTTTTTGAAGTGGCCACGGTGGTAGGAGTCTGGATGTGCAGTGTTTGTGCTTGAAATGATTGGAACCTGTTACTTAATTTCTGTGTTACCATTGTGAATGCCTCACCTTTTTGCTTTAAAGATAGCCATGATTTAATTAACCAGATTACACAAATTGTTTTAACACTTGATTCCATAATTCTGGCTACCGCTGATGTTAAGAATTTATACACTGTGATTCCACACACAGATCATACTGGCTATGCATATGATGCTATCTCAATAAACTTTATACATGGGCTTACCCGTTGAATTTCTATTAGAACTTTTGAATCTGCTACTCACATACAATTATTTTAGGTTTGAGAAGCAAACGTTCTAGTTTCAGATACCCGGGACTGCTATGGATTCACTACTATATGCATTTTTGCATATGGATCACAAGCAAATTTGAGGACAAACTTTAATCGTATCACAGATGTGTGGACGATATTTTCAGCATTTGGAGGGGTACGTAAACAGAGCCTACACAGATAATTGGTTATATTATTAATCTATTGGAGTCTTCAATCGCACTAACCTTGACACAGGACGTTTAAATGTTTCGAACACATGATCACTTGGGGTATACTCTGTATAAGAATAGTTCAGATAGGAACATACTACTTCACTTCAACAAATTTCACCCCACATCACTTAAAGGGACTTGGTTGAGAATACAAGGCCTGCAGGGACTCTATATTCACCTGAACAACTGCAGCTGAATGAAGTTATTCTGGTGACTATAGTAAGTCCCTGCAGACTTCTTAATGTAAACACTGCCTTTTTAGAGAAAAGTTTGGATTAGAACTATGGAAAAGTTGGCCCCAGAGGGGTTAAAATAATCAATTTCCTTTGCTTCATTTTTATGATATTTAAAAAAAAAATATTTATATTTATCCATTTTTTTTGTGTCATTTTTTTTTATCAGATTATTTCATTTATAGTAATTGAATTATCATGTGGATTATTTATCATGAGGTATTATTATATATCAAATCATGGTCTTTAAGTAATTGAGTTGCTTCAAAATTTGTTGTTCATGTGATTATGCTTATATAATTTCTTTATGTGTTTACTTTTTTGTAACAAAGGCAAGTTTATTTACTTTGTTTCTATGTCCATATATGAATGTTAGGCAATATTCACAATAAATAACTTGTACCACACAATAAACACAGGCACAGTTTATTTAGATTTCAATGGACTAGGCCGTTGTGTTTATTCAAAGCTTAAGGGGCTTACAACCATAGTTTCATACCGATAAACATATTTACATAAACTTTTAACTTTAGGGGGCGTGGCTAACCATGGAGCTCGATGGACGTGCTCTAAATCATCTCCTCCAGACCCGGGCACAATCCGCCACGATCGGAGACATCCACTCAATATGGGTAACCAGAAAAAGCAGCTGCAGGGGCACCAGGGGAAAACCCTGACGGCCAAATCGGGGTCCCTCGCCCGCTATTTTAAAGAAAATGCCGAGCGTGACATGGAGGCCGCGGCCGCGACCTCCAAGATGGCGGGAGCAGAGTCGATGGCGGACTCCCAGCCACAAAGCCCACAAATCTCAGAGTGCTCACTAAAATCGATAGACAACAGCTCTGACCTGGACATAAGAGACATACTGAGGAACCTACCGTCCAAGACGGACCTAGAACACATGATCAGCAAACTAGAATCCTTTCCAAAATGGCGGAAATGGGCTCTGAAGTCCAACAACTAAACCTTAAGGTGGGTGATCTGGAAGAAGATAAGGATGTTATGCAGGCACAAATAACCAATATCTCCTCTACATTAGACTCTCACATACAATTTATGTCTGCCACTCAGAGGCACATTGATGATCTTGACAATCGGGGACGCAGGAATAACCTGCGCATAAGGGGGGTACCAGAGTCCCCAAATGAAGACCTAACATCTATTTTAACAGAGCTCTTTGGCCTATTGGTACGAGATATTCCTGCCAACCAAATGCTCTTGGACAGGGCTCATCGCTCCCTTCGCCCCAGGGGTATCTCACAAGACTCCCCAAGGGATGTTATTTGTAGACTGCACTATTTTGCAACGAAGAACAGGGTAATGAGAGCATTAAGGGATACCACGCAGCCACTCCTATTCCATGGTAGTCCCATACAGATCTATCCCGACCTCTCCTGGTACACCTTACAAGCCAGACGAGCTCTTAAGCCCGTTACTGAGCTCCTATGAAACAGGAGCATCAAATACCGATGGGGTTTCCCCTTTGCCCTGATAGTGAACCATAAGGGAAACATTATTCAAATCGCATCGATCTTAGATGTCCCCCCTTTCCTAGTGAGCTTCCAGACACTACTATAATGGACTGGAACTACCCATTACCTAACCAGGACAACATACAAATGTCCCAAAGACAGAAATGGGTCACTCCAGCGAAAGTGAGAAGAAATGACAACAGATTCGCCTCACTGCCAGCAAGGAGAGAGAGACAACCCAACACTCCTACTCACCTACGAAGTTCCACCAACGACTAAGATACCATCCCAGGATTATGCATTCCTACATACGAATACAACGGATTACTCCAGAGACTACATCAATGCCCGGGCATCAGATCCCAACGACCTCTATATTTTTTCTCCAGGGTTATCACCGACCATCCACACTCCAGCGCATACGGCGGAACTTTTGGACCGGGAGACAACACTCACACTCACAGATTAACAATTGAAAGAACTCGGCCACAAACAGCTTCAAGTGATGAGGGACTGATGCTCATCTCTCCTTAGACCCCAAAGCCAGGCAACATACAACGAATAATAACTACTACCAATGGGGAGGGCAAGTATGCAGTTTCTAGGAATACATATAATGTTATTGTTGAGTGCTTCATTCTAGCTCATGATAATTTTGGTTTTTATTGTTAACTCATTTACTCCGCTGTTTTATGTGATGTTCTATTGATAGCCTTTAAGAAGCACCGAACCCAGACACACCTCGCTAAACACTTTCTACTTGTCAAAGTGGGTCTCTCCCTATAAAAACAGTTGTACAAAAGTCAACTATAATAATCTGACTACAACCCTAAATACCACTGGGACCAATAGTATTACACATTTAAATGAGGCAAAGTGCATGCCATGCCCACCCATACCAACCGGGATGGACTTATTGGTCTGGGACCCGCTTTCGGACGGTGCTGTCCCTGGTATATTTATATAAAAAACATCCAAGTTTCACCTTCCCTTTCTTCCCACCAGCTGGATACATGCAATTGGTTACACCAATTAGTTCTCCTAAAGAATTGTTAAACTACTAGGATAGATAAGTCCCGGGTCTCAGGCGCATTCTACAAGCACACAACCCAAACTAATTTACGGTTCTATCTCCTGCGCCGAGATAGAACTAGATTCCCCTTACGGGAAAACCTTACACCCACACTTGCGTGGGTATAAACCGGGGCACATCCCCACCCAGAATCTATTCAAATAATCTTTCACCTGCTCAACGTGGCGGGTGAGTGAGCCTCGTAACTGAGGGACATAATTTCCCTAGCTGCGACAATCTCATCACTCACGAACTGACGTGTCAGCATTAGCTGAGGGCCTCAGGCTCTCTGTTACTGTCATATAACAATTTCCTTGTCTACTATATTGTTTATCAAATTGTAAAAAATGTTGTATTATATACTGTTTATTCCAAGGTTCAGACTGTACCTACCAGGAAACAATAACTATCTGTGACTACAAACTATCTAGATACCTGCTACTGGGTCCGTGACTTCTACCCGACAGTAGCTCCTACAGCGCGACCGATTACCTGGTGCTGTCCAGAGGGCCCTTTCCGTCTCTCCCTCCCCATCCCACACAGACAGATCCGGGGACTAAGTAATTTAAATTTGTGCTTAATATACACCGACCCACTAAAACACTACACTAGTACGGAGGTACTGCGGTCCGCACCAGACCTCTGGAAGGCACGGGAGACCACCAGTCCTCGATCCGGTAAACCACGCAAATTCTCTACTGAACTTCCATTTCTCGCCAAACTTAGTAATACACAATAGAGATGGCCACCATAACATTCCACATGCAAAATGCCAAGGGCCTCAATACCCCAGAGAAGAGGACTATGGCCCTAACGGACTTCAATAGACACAAGGCACATATTGTTTTTGTACAAGAAACCCACTTCCGCAAAAATGCACCCCCTAAACTACAAAACAGGGACTTCCCGAGAGGATACTTCAGCCATTACACAGAAGCTAAAGCACGAGGGGTAGCCATACTTATTAGCCAGACTCAATTCACTTTCCAAGACCAACAACTAGATGACTCCGGCAGATTTCTTTTTGTAAAAGGAAAGCTAGGTAACACTCAGATTACGCTGGCCAATATCTATTTACCCAATAAGAAACAGTCCCAGACCCTCAAAAAAATTCTACGTAAACTATCACTATTCCATGAAGGAATTATTATCCTAGGAGGAGACATTAACATCTCCTTAGATGGTGCCCTAGACACTACTACCACTTCACACAACTACCAATCCCAATCACGAGTGCAGATGAAAAACATTCTTTACAATGCTCAACTCTATGACGGCTGGAGAGCAATTTACCCTACGAGGAAAGATTATTCTTTCTTCTCACCTCCTACGGGAACGTACTCCCGTATAGACTCATTCTTTCTTCAACATAGACACCTGCCCCTCATAAAGACGGCCTCCTATGGACCAATCACGTGGTCAGACCACGCTTCACTCACTCTTACATTGACCATACCCTCTATACCCAATCCCTCCACACAATGGAAGCTAAATTACTTGATCTTAAACAATCCAGAAACACTCAAACAACTACGGGAGACAGCCTCTAACTACTTTCAAGAAAATACCAACCCGGACACTACCCCGATAATGACATGGGAAGCCCATAAAGCAGTACTCAGAGGGGAACTAATCCAAATAGCCTCCAATCTGAAACGTAAGCGGGAACAGACTATCGCCCAACTTACTAGGGAAATTAAACTCCTAGAATGCAAACACCACGACACCTCCACACTAGAAGGTTACACCTTGCTACTAACTAAAAGGACTGAATTAACTACGATACTGACCCTCCATGCCAAAAGGAAAATTTCACTTATAAAAAGCACCTACTATATGCAGGGAGGCAAGGCAGGGAAGCTCCTGGCGCAGTCGTTGCAAAAAGAACGACAATCTAACTTTATCTCCGAAATTAGAGCTGAAACAGGCAACTTAACCTGCCACATGCCCGACATAACAGGAGCATTTCATACATTTTACACCAACTTATACAACTTGAAATCAGTAAAACCCTCGTCTCAGGACATAATTGATTTCCTGATGCCTAGAATCAAACGCACCCTCCCTCCCAATGACATGGCATTCCTTGACGACCCCATCACAGTTGATGAATTCCTCCAAGTAGTCAAGACCATCCCAATAGGCAAAAGCCCAGGCCCTGACGGTTTTACAGGGAAATACTACAAACTAATGGCACAAATTCTAGCGCAACCCTTTATCAACGCATTCAATGCTCAAAATCTCTCAGTATGTATTCCCCGTTCAGCACTAGAAGCAACCATTACCTTAATACCAAAGCCGTGTAAAGATCTGACCGCTTGCGGCAGCTATAGACCCATATCGTTGATAAATTCAGACCTGAAAATCCTTACTAAAATCATGGCCTCTAGACTGAAACCCTTGTTACCAGGTCTCATTCACCAAGACCTTCACCTTTGCCCTACTGTAAACCATATAAGCAGCACATTATAACCAACAACGAGAAAAACACAATAAACAGTAGCTAATAACATAAAACAGATCAGGAGAAGATCTACCATACCGTATATTGTTTACAACCTACAGTGTAATCATGTACACCATGCATACATTTATATCTTGAAGTGATATAATTCTATATATTGTTATGACGATCCTATTCTATGCGTAAGAAAATCAAGACATGACCAACCACACTACCATCTCAGCGTTGTAAACGTATAATTCATATCTTAACGTATCTTTATGTATTTCTACCAATGCTGTATTCACAATGTGACAAATTGTTAATTTATTTGAAAAACAATAAAAAACGTAAATAATAATAAAAAAAAAAAAACTTTTAACTTTACTTTGACCCCCTAAGAACACAACTTCTGGAATAAAAGGGAATAATGATGGAATATTTCCGTCATGTGTCCTTAAGGGGTTAAAAACTCTCACAACTGCCAAATTGACAGTCAGTCTTAGCCGATTTGACCGCCTTTTATTTAAAACCATTTACCACTTGACCCTGAGGATGACTCTTGCCCCAATACTTAATAACACCACAAAAATAAATATAAAGAAATAAATTAATAAAAGGGGGAGGGAGGGAAGGCGGGGGTCCGTCCTCGCTGCTCCTGATTTATGTCAGACAGAGGTTGCGCTGGTGCTGCTGCAATTTGTTCTTAATTAGCTACCCGCTCTTCTCTTGCATGAGGCCTGCATACAATCCTCAGCCAGCAACAATTATCCAGCTTCCCATCTCACTCTGCCCAACAACCTAACAAGGGGCCATAAACTTTACCTTTCACACTTTGCCTATGGCATTTATATTCATCATAATTATCTGCTCCTTTAGATGATAGTCTTTACTTTTTGCACTATACTTTTTGAGCATGGTAAATATGCACACATTGTATATATTTTTGTATTTTATTTTGCTTCTGTATACATTCCTTTTAGATAGCTTTCTTCTCGTGTCTACCTTATTCATCGCACACTTTGAATCTCTCATTTTCTTTGTTTCCTTAATATTACACACCCCACATTGTTCTCTTTATGTGGTTTTTATATGTCTTTCTTTGATTCTTCTGCTCTTGTTGCTCTGATTATTATCGCAGGGGCTACTTTGTTTTCCATTTGTTAACTCTTGGGCTTGATTCTTTACATCTTTGGGATATTCGTCTTTTTCACTGTTTCAACATGAACAACTCACCGTAACTTTTCAACTTGATCCTTTTGGTGCTTACTTTTAACTTTTTGGGAAAAAGTTTTCTCCATCTAATTCTAATACAAATTGTTTCATGTACCTTAGTTTTAAAATACTCTATAGCCTGGCGCTTGGCAACACTGTCCCCTACACTCCTCGTCTGTGCCACTATCCCTCTCTCAGACACAAGGATTTGGGTAAGTTGATTATTTAGGTTAAATATTTGGATAATATATTGTATAATTTTGTCTTGAGAAAGGCCCCAAAGGCAGGAACGTTAACAATTGTGTATTAATCATTGAAATACAGTCTTTGCACAAGACTCGTGAGTGCACTCATTTATTGGATTGCTTGCACCTTAGGTAGTTTCTGTACTAATTCATAAACCTTGAAGTGCCATACCAGTGGTGGCTCTAGACTTTGTGAGGCCTAAGGCGAAACTCAAACACGAGGCCCCCACTAACACCCAAAGTGAAAAAAAATATAGGAGTTGCATTGTGAGTATTAGGAGCAGTCGTTATACTGAAGGTTGGGCTTGCAGCGCTGGATACAGAGAACTAGGCTCTGTATTCATTGTTCAGAGGTTTGAAGTGTCGCAGCTCCCTGTACCGCGGTGTTGTGAGCTCTCTGACTGTAGTTATGGTATAAGTTGCAAACTAAATTAGTTTGCAACAAACTATTTTATTCAGCAATGATGGTAATCATTTATACGTTATTGCTGGGTATGGTTACATAGCCTGGCAGTCATGTATACATAAGTGCCAGTGTGCAGGGGTTATTGGAGACAAAAATGAAAATTTTGGTTGAGCAAATAAAACATTTTTAAGAATCGTTTACCAAATAAAAAAGTTGCAGATAAGAAAAAAGGTTCAGTGACAGAGACACACATTGACAAATACAAATACAATGTATGACTCATTAACGTGGCAGGGTAAGTGTGGCAGGGTTGGAGGAGAAGAGTATGACAGGGTTGGGGGTGAGAGCGGCATGGTTGGAGGACAGGATTCAAGAGATTTATGTGAAAGCGTGAGTGTGGAAGGGTGAAGAGGATGAGTGATATAGGAATAGTGTGACAGGGTTGGGGGTTAATGTGACAGTGAGAAAGTGTTTGTGACAGGTTTGGGGCAGTTAATGTGATAGGGTGAGTGTGGTAGAGTGAGGGCAGGTATGGTTTGAGGGGGTGGGACTGACAGGATCAAAGGGGTCAATGGGAGTGTGGTGGGCTGAAGAGGATAACAGTGTTTGGGGATGGTGACACTTTGTGTGGGGGGGATGACAGTGTTTGTGGGAAGGATGACTGTGTGTGTGGAGGAGTGGCAGGGTGTGTGGAGAGGTGACTGTGTGTGTGTGTGGGGGGGTGATAGGGCATGTGTTGGTGTAACAGGTTGTGCGATGGGGGTGACAGGGTGTGTGGACTGGGTTCAGTGTGTGTGGGAGGTGGGTGGCAGTGTGTGGACTGCGGGGCAGTGTGTGTGGACTGGGTTCAGTGTGTGTGGGAGGTGGGTGACAGTGTGTGGATTGGAGGCAGTGTGTGCAGGTTGGGGGCAGTTTGTATGAGGAGGATGACAATGTGTGGATAGGGGCAGTGTGTGGGGGGTTGTGTGTGTGGGAGTGACAGGGTGTGTGTGGTGGTAACAGGGTGTGTGTCAGGGTGACAGTGGGGTGATAGGGTGTATGTGGTGATGAGAGTGTGTTGGGGTGACAGGGTGTATGTTGGGGAGACAGTGTATGTGTGGGTGACAGGGTGTGTGGGAGGGTGACTGTGATGTGGGAGGGTGGTTTATTTTTTTTAAAGTAATTTTCTGGTGGTCCCTTCCTGGTGGTCTTGCTATCTGGTTTGCATCTCTGCTGGTGCAGAGCTGCAGACCAAGGGGTAAGTGTCTCGTGAGCTCTGGAAGTGTCAGAGTATTTCGGTGCCAACGCTCTGATAGGCCAGAAATTGTGAGACACTAACTTCAGTCTGCAGCTCTGCACCAGGCGCTGAGCGCTTTCCCCCAAAGCAGAGTCCATGGGCCACGCACCAGTGGCATACAGGGCAAGCCGCCAGACCCTCTCCTGGTGTCGGGCCCTCAGTCACAGACCGAGGACCAGACAGGTCAGTGTTCCCCATGCAAGTTAGGTGGCCACCTAAATTAACTAATTAGAGAGCTGCCTCTGTGCCTGACCCTAGTATATATATATATATATATATATATATATACATACACGTGTGTATGTAAGCTCATTTGAGCAGGGCCCACAACCCCCCTCTGTTCGTGTGCGTCCAAATGGTTACAAATACTTGTCTGTTAGTCCACCAATTGTACAACTCTGCAGAATTTGTTGGCGCTTTATAAATATTAATAATATATTCACACACACACACACACACACTATACATACTACATGCGCTATACATACTACATACAAATAAATAAATAGAGGAATATGATTCCTGAGATAGTACAATTAAATTAATAATTCATTTAATGCCTGATCTCTAAGGACAGAGTTTTCCTACACGCACCATCATTCAACGTCTTGCCATAACAGTTCATTTTAGGCAAAAATTGTAAGGACGGCTCCATTTTAACAACATCATCAGGTATTTCAGTCACTCAAACCGAGCTTTTATTGGCTAGTTTACAGCACCCCCTCTGTCTCTTTAAGTGGGTGTATCTTAGTAATACAACAACTTAGTAATATGGCATTTATTCCCTCATCATGACACGGAAAGATCACATAACACTCTAACTAAACTTCATTATACCATACAGAATGGGTTTTTGTTAGACATCTATTCGCTGTAAACCATATGAATTAGTATAGATTACATTTCTTCAGCAGTTAATTCATTCACATAATTCCTTCATGGAACTCTACAGAATACTTTTTACAGTGCAATTAATGGTAGATGAGGATTTGGTGAGCATTCCTGTCTTTGTAGGGAATGCTGTTTGCGTGCACAGCTCACTATACAAAGAGGGCAGGTGTACAAGGTAGATTGTCAAGGGAGACCTGTAGAGAGGTTCACAGGGAGGAGTCTGGCTCCATAGAACAACTCTGTATTTAAAACCGTTGCAGATGTTTGTGGTTTATGAACGTTCTGTGTAGTGGCCAGCAAAAAGACAGAAGGATTTCAACCTAGAAGCATTTATCAATTCAGGTAAGATGACTCTCCTTGCAATCAATATGTATATATATATATGCTGTATTGCGCACGTTTCATATGGAATGTACACATGAGAAATGTTCATTTGATGTCAAAACATTTTTTTATTTTTTTTTAAGAGGTTTAGCACAATTTATTATTTGATAAAATCCTAGATTTGTAAAAACAAAATATTAGACTGGCATTCAATCTGGAAAGGTTCATTTGTGTATTTAAAATAAATCGTGTAGCTTAGAGGTGCCCAAAAAGTAGATCCCCAGATGTTGTAGAACTACAACTCCCATGATGCTTTGCATGCCTTTAGAATGGCAAAGCGTCTTGGAAGCTGTCGTTTTAAAACAACTGGGGATCTACCCTTTGGGCACCCCTGGTGTAGCTATTATTCAGTTTTAAGAAATATTTGAATTTATTTTTTTCTGCACCATTATTCAGTTTTATACTAAATTTTAATATTAAACAGGTCAATCCTTTAGTAAATGATATTTAAAAGGCTTGCGGCATGTTATGCAGACAGTAGTAAAGAATGTCTGTTATGAAGCAATATCTTTAATTAAGTAATTTAAGCTGCAAAAAAAAAAGTGTGTGTCCATCAAGTTTAAGCTTGTGTGTGCGTGTGTGTGCGTGCGTGCGTGTGTGTGTGCTTGTGTGTGTGTGTGTGTGTGTGCATGAGCGCGCTGCACTTTTGAAAGACATTGGTAGATTTCGGCAGCATGGATTCTCTAACCTATGAATTCCATATTTCTGTTATATTAATTGTAAAGTGTTGTTGCAGATGACATTTTTGTTTTCTGTGTTCCATTCACAGTCCTGTGCCCTTCCCCAATTATATATTTAATTTCATTTTATAAAGGCAGGACAAAGAACAGAGGTGAACTACAAAAATATATATTTTTTTTATGGGAATCAATAGCCTTTTTATGCAGGCTAATACCCCGCTGGCTCGTCCAGCTGCACAATAATGTTCTAAATCGTTGCCAAGCTAATTATCTGCATTTATTACCAAATCCTTCTTGATGACAGATTACCCTACAGTAACTCCACTGAGAGAATATTTGTCCAGTTCTTTTCTGTTTGCCAAGTGTATCGTTTGCTGCGATTGCTCTGTGTGAAACTGCAGCAGCAGGCAAGTTAGATTGAGCAGTGGTTGGTCGGATAACAGGCTGACCCAAGATGGCTGCTCAGCTATAGAAAAAAAAAATAGAAATTTTCTTTAAAAAAATCAATACATGTATATAATTAAAAAATATGCTTTATTAAATGTAACAAATGTAAACAATTTTTTGTAAAAAAATTGAAAATTGAATGATAGTTGTCCTTTATCTGTCTATTTAGATATGCTCAGACCCACCAAACAACAAAATTCCTTAGCTTTAATTCCCCGGCGTGTTGGTGTTGCTGCGGCTGCTGCTCCTCCTCCATTGGCTGAGATCATCATTAATGATAATCTCAGCCAATCCAATGCTTTCCCATAAGGAAGCAATGGAGGACTATTGCGCATGTAGCAATCACCATGACATGTGCAGGCAACCTTCGGCACTCCAGATGTTGTGGACTACATCCCCCATAATGCTCTTACACCCATAATGCTGGCAAAGCATCATGGGAAGTGTAGTTCAGAACACATGGAGTGCCGAAGGCTGCCTATGCCTGCACTATGTTGTATCAAATCAGCAACTCCTCATAGAGATGCCTTGGATCTCTATGTGAAGCGTTCGGCATCTACATGCTGTGTGAGTTACAGCCACTATCAACTTGACTTTACCTTAATGGCATCTGAAATGCATCTTGGAACCTGAAAAGTCTTACAATGATGCCTAAATACTGATAAGTGAGGGGTTTACCATGTTGGTAATCCTTAACCTGAACACGGAGTGGGTGTGCTTACTAATTCTGGATCGTGATTCGCTGTCACTAGACGTTTTCAGAATGTGTGTGCCGTCTATGGCCCCAAGCAAATTTGAGATTTTGCCCTTAGTATAGAACCATAAAAAGGCGATGTGTTCACTACAATGTGATGGGCCTTGGAGCTTTATTGTACATATATCGAATAAATGCCTTTTTTCCAATATGATTAGAGACAGGGAACATAGTGATGCCGGGATGGGACTCGGAAATAGGGAAAAACAAAATGTCTGTCAGAACCCCCTTTCCATGGATCGTACCCCCACACAATATATAGCTGGAAAGCTCATCACCGAACTCCCTCGCTGTTCTGATTGGAGAATCCGCACCCGAGTTACAACATGTTGAAGCTTTACCCAGGGCCGTCTTTAACACGGGGCAAACGGGGCAGCTGCCCGGGCCGAATTACTCCCATGGGCCCCGCTGCCCTGAAAAAAAAATGTTTCCCGGCCACTTTAGGCGGGCCCCGCCCTGTAAGGAGTCCCACCGGGTGGCCCATGCACTTAGGGCCACCCAGTGGGCTTGTACCAGCAGGGGCCTGGTCGGGCGCTGTGGCCCTTTAACAGCGCGACCGGGCCCCTTGCTTTTCGGCAGCACTGGGAGGAAGTGAGTGCCGAGCGTCCCTTCCTCCCATAAAGAGCTGCTGCGCGGGAGAAGAAGGACCTGCACGGGAGGGAGGAGGAGGAGCCAGTGAGGATGGGGGCTCCTCACTCACATCATCCTCAGGCAGCACACTGGATCCCAGGGATGCCACCCTCCAGCAAAAGGTAGGAAACTGGAGGCTGGGCTTAAAATATAAATTTTATATGTTTGTCAGTTTGTCTGACAGTGTATGTGTCTGTGTGTGTCAGTATGTCTGTGTCTGTGTGTGTCAGTATGTCTGACAGTGTATGTGTCTGTGTGTGTCAGTATGTCTGTGTCTGTGTGTGTCAGTATGTCTGACAGTGTATGTGTCTGTGTGTGTCAGTATGTCTGTGTCTGTGTGTGTCAGTATGTCTGACAGTGTATGTGTCTGTGTGTGTCAGTATGTCTGACCGTGTATGTGTCTGTGTGTGTCAGTATGTCTGATAGTGTATGTGTATGTGTGTGTGTCAGTATGTCTGACAGTGTATGTGTCTGTGTGTGTGTCAGTATGTCTGATAGTGTATGTGTCTGTGTGTGTCAGTACGTCTGACAGTGTATGTGTCTGTGTGTGTCAGTATGTCTGTGTGTGTGTCAGTATGTCTGACAGTGTATGTGTCTGTGTGTGTGTCAGTATGTCTGACAGTGTATGTGTGTGTGTGTGTGTGTGTCAGTATGTCTGATAGTGTATGTGTGTGTGTGTGTCAGTAAGTCTGACAGTGTGTGTGTGTCAGTATGTCTGACAGTGTATGTGTCTGTGTGTGTCAGTATGTCTGATAGTGTATGTCAGTATGTCTGATAGTGTATGTGTCTGTGTGTGTGTCAGTATGTCTGATAGTGTATGTGTCTGTGTGTGTCAGTATTTCTGATAGTGTATGTCAGTATGTCTGATAGTGTATGTGTCTGTGTGTGTGTCAGTATGTCTGATAGTGTATGTGTCTGTGTGTTTAAGTATGTCTGTCTGACAGTGTATGTGTCTGTGTATGTCAGTATGTCTGACAGTGTATGTGTCTGTGTGTCAGTATGTCTGACAGTGTATGTGTCTGTATGTCTATTAGTGTATGTGTCTGTGTGTGTCAGTATATCTGCCAGTGTATGTGCCTGTGTGTCAGTATGTCTGACAGTGTATGTGTCTGTGTGTGTGTACCTGTTGTGTGTGTGTGTGTGTGTCAGGCACATACACTGATATACATACTGACACAAGCACACTGATAGACATAATGACACACACAGGCACATGCAATGACAAACATACTGACACACAGATACATACACTGACAGACATTCTGACACACACCATAGGCACATACACTGATAGACATACTGACACACACACACACACACACACACACACAGGCACTTATACTGATAGATATACTGACACACACACAGGCACATATACAGACATACTGACACACACATAGTCACCTATGCTGATAGAGATACTGTGTGTGTTATTATGTCTGTATATGTGCCTGTGTGTGTGTGTCAGTATGTCTATTAGTGTTTGTGCCTGTGTGTGTGTCAGTATATGTATCTGTGTGTCAGTATGTTTGTCATCGTATGTGCCTGTGTGACAGTTTGTGTCAGTGTGTGTGTCAGTATGTCTATTATTGTATGTTTTTATGTGTGTCAGTATGTCTCAGTTTATCTCTGTGTGTGTGTGTTTATCTGTGTGCGTATATGTATGTAGTCAGTGTGTGTATCTGCTTGTGTGTCAGCGTGTTTACCTGTGTCAGAGCACCAACAATAAATACAAATACACCCCTCCATTCAAACTTCAACATTACATACAAACACACTCCTGCATTGAAAGTCAACACTTTATACAAACACACCTCTGTTAAACACCAAAATTATATATAAACAAACCCCTACATTCAAAAACCAGCACTACACTTAAATGTACACTTGCATTCAAACTCTAATACTAAATACAAACACATTCACACAAACATACTCCATACTCCAAGCATGGGAAATTGGTAGAGCCCCAGCTGTCAATGCATTGTTGGAGTTGTACGACAGATAGGGTTCTACCTTCTTTCCAACCATGCAATTGGGGGTCCAAATGAAATTCTTGCACCAGGACTCTTTCTACTTTAGTTCGCCCACTGCGTTGGGGTGGAGGCATGATTGCATGCCAGGGAGTGGGTCCAGGGGGCCCAAGCAAATGCTTGCCCAGGGCCCAATCAATATTAAAGACGGCCCTGGCTTTACCATTCTATTGGGTGAAGAGTTCTAGGCGGCTTTGTTCCTTTATTCATGAAACGGGTTCCTCTACCTTTGAGGAAGGGAGAGCACTCAAGCCCCAGGTATCCTCCAATGCCTTCTTGCCTCCCCAAGCTCCCCTTCAAATAGTGCTCTATTTCGAGGTCAGGAAAGTGAGCGATACCTGCTTAAAGATTTAATGGACTTCCGCACAGTCCTGATCCGAGAAACAGTTCCAGAGTGTTTCAGGATATCTTCTGTTGGGGCGCTAGATATGTAAAATGAGTCAAGGCAATCAGGGCCGGTGCAAGGATTTTTGCCGTCCTAGGCAAACAGAAAGGTGCCTCCCCCGTATGCTCTGCCCACCATGTGACATCACAATGCCCCACCCATATGATCTGCCATATGAGCCAATGCCAGTGCTGCACACAGTGCCTTTTCTCTGAAAAGACAGTGTGCTTACATTAAAAAGTCTGCAGGAACAGGTTATTGACACCAGAACCACTTCATTAAGCTGCAGTGGTTCTGGTGACTATAGTGTCCCTTTAATGTGAGGTAAATTAGAGACTAGTGCCACTAATAATATACTGGATTGTCTACTTACCACCAGATGAGGACAAGAGGATGATGATGGGCTCAGGCTGCAGTCTGGCTCAACTGGTCTGGTGTTAAAACAGGCTCTCTGGAGGCAGTGCTCACAAAAGTAGACAAACAGGAAGCAGCTCAATTTTTTGGGGACCCTTACACAGATCACAGTCTGGGCCCTCAGGGCCTGACTGAGAGTATGCCTACAAAGCCCGCCCATTAGCCTTATGCCTACAAGGCCCACCCATTAGTTCGCTCACAGTGAGTGGAGTGTATGTGTGTAGGGGATGTGTTATTGTAGAGGATGTAATGTGTGTGTGTTCTTATGGAATGTAGTGTATAGGGATACCAGTTTGTGTAAGGGATGTATGCTGATGTGTATATATGGCATGCATTGTGTGAATCTGTTTTTGTAATGTACTGCATTGTGTGTATGTGTGTGTGTTTGTGAGGTATGCATTGTGTGTGTGTGTGTGTAATGTGTGCTGTGTGTGTTTCTCTGTGTGTAAGGGAAGCATGGTGTGTTTCTGTGTGAATGTAGGATGCATTGTATGCTTCGGTGTGTCTGTATGTGAGTAGGGATGCATTGTATGTTTCTGTGCATGTGTGTGTAGGCATGCATTGTGTGTTTCTATGTATGTGTAAGGATGCATTGCGTATGTGTGTAGTGTGACAGAGAGGGTTTGTGGGGTAGGATAGGGGCTGAGATGGGAGCAGGACTTTTTTTGTATATTTTTTCTTTAAGTTTTGTGTCTTACACCGCCCCTTGTGTGTCTCTTATCCAACCCCTTTGCGTGTCTTACTCCCCCAAGCCCCTTTTTGTCTTACTCTTCCCAGCTCCTTGGTGTGTCTCTTCCCCCCCCCAGGCCCCTCTGTGTGTCTCCCTCACAAGCGACTCTGTGTGTCTCTATCCTGAGCCCCTCTGTGTGTCTGTCTCCTCTACCAGCCATTTCTGTGCTTCTCTTTCACCCCTTCCTCAACCTCTATGTGTGTCTTACACTCCCCCCATCCCTTAATGATCTCTTCCACTTCCCCGTCCCTTAGTTGTGTCATCTCCACTTCTCCCCCTGTCCCTTAGAGGTCTCCCTGCTGTCCCTCACTGTTGTTCCCTCCCCTCTTGTCACTTAGTGTTGTCGCCCCCCCTTCTGCAACACTCCCCTCCTGTTCCTTAGTGTTGTCTGCTTCCCTCCTGTCCCTTAGTGCCCTCCCCTCCCCTCCTGCCCCTTAGTGCCCTCCCGTCCCCCCCTGTCCCTTAGAGATCTCCCATCCCCTCCTGTGCCTTAGTGATCTCCCCTGCACCTTGGTGATCTCCCCTGCCCCTCCCCCCC
Organism: Pelobates fuscus; assembly: GCF_036172605.1. Classification (NCBI taxonomy): domain Eukaryota; kingdom Metazoa; phylum Chordata; class Amphibia; order Anura; family Pelobatidae; genus Pelobates; species Pelobates fuscus. The sequence goes on from NC_086321.1 coordinate 350,201,911, forward strand.
CCCACCCTTGGCGCTCTCCCCTGCTCTCCTGTCCCTTAGTGCTTTCCACTGCCCTTCTGTCCCTTAATGATCTTGCAATCCCTCCCCTCCTGTCTGTTAGTGCTCTCCTATCCCTTAGTGCTCTCCCATCTCTTAGTGATCTCCCCTGTTCCTTAGTGTTCTCCCCTGTTCCTTAGTGATCTCCCCTGTTCCTTAGTAATCTCCCCTGCTCTTAGTGATCTCCTCCCCATCTTTCCCTTAGTGGTCTCCCCCTCCCATCTTTCCCTTAGTTGTCTCTCCTCCCCCCATATTTCCCTCAGTGGTCTCTCCCCCCCCCCCCACCTTTCCCTTTGTGGTCTCTTCTCCCCCCTACCCCCATATTTCCCTTAGTTTTCCTTCCCCCCCACCATCTTTCTTTTAGTTGTCTCTGCCCCCCCCCCATCTTTCTCTTAGTGGTCTCTCCTCCCCCCTTCCCATCTGTCCCTTAGTGGTCTCTCCCCCCCAGTGTCCCTTAGTGCCACCCCCCTCCCTTCCCTGTTGTGTGCTTCCCTCTTGCTGGGTCACTCGAAACTTGCGCCCCCCCCCCCCCCCCGGGCCGGTGCGCTCTAGGCGACTGAAGGCGATCCCCAGAGATCCTCAAGTCTGGCTGGGAAGCACAGTACACGTCCGGAGCCTCCATACCTTTCTCCACAGTGACAATAGCTGATTTTAGGGGCTCTTGGGAATAAACCCATAGTCTGTGGGCAGGAATCTGGTCTTCAAACCTCTCCAAAAGTCTGTGGCACAGGAGCTTCAGTCACTGGTCTGCACTGATATCCTGGTCTGCAATATTTTTCTGTATTTATGTTGTCAGATTGCAGTACCTCCACAGTTGCTCATTAGATTGTATTCATGTGTTTTATAATTTATCCTCCTAATATATATATATATATATATATATATATATATATATATATAACATACATATTGGTATTCTTTCACCATTTGTGTATTTTACTGTTTTTCTTAAATGTTTACTTAATATTCTTTATCCTAATTTAAACACTCACTGCCCGTGAACTATCAAATAACCTTCATTCTCTCATTTGTTAATACGTAGCTCGTTTAGCTGTAATAAATCTTAACACTCATTTGGCCTTTTTGTTTAGACACATATTATTTTCACCATGATCGAGTTCTGTCACATGATATTCAATGACCAGGTTATTGAGAAATGAGAGCTGGTCTGTTGTTGTTGTGGTTACAAAGGACAATCTAGCTCGAAGCATAATCTGTGGTTCTGCCCATGTTGTGTAACACACTGGAGGTAGGTTCTTGTGAAAGAAAAACCCTGTAAAGAAAATAAATACGTGTAACTGTATGTCTCTATATATTGCACACATTCAAACAGAGACTACTCTTTAAAGGAGACCTTATGAAAAAATGGGGGGATAGAAAAAAAAATCCTAAAATAGGTTTTAACGTGAAGATATTGCTAACTGTTTCTGTAATCATGAATGATACTTAAATCATAACCAAAATAATAAAACTCCACCAACCACAGCCACTATACATAATTGGGGTATTTCTTATGATGCAAGGAGGTTACAGGATATTGTAATTCAGTATCCAGTCCACACAAAGACATATGGTTCCGTCCTTTTTTGACGAAAGGATCATGGGAGAGAAAAAAGATCTAATGTTGGCTGGATGCGTCTAGGATCATCAATCTTGGACTTTATTCTAGCAAACATGGCTGTGGGTACTCAGTAAGAGTTGGGTTGGTATCTCTCAGGGCATCTAGGTAAAAATGCTCAGGCTAAGGGAAGAATACCTCTGTTCATACGTTGGCCATATGATGAACATGCTTCCTCTCCTCGTCCAGCTATTTCTTAGACTTCTGGAATAACGTTCTTCGGACAGACAAGACCAAAGTGGAAATGCTTGGCCATAATGCACAGTGCCCTGTTTGGTGAAAACCAAACACCGTATATCAGCACAAACACCTCATACCAAGCATGATGGTGGAAGGGTATTGATTTGGGCTTGTTTTGTAACCAGATGATCTGGGAACCTTGCAGTCACTGAGTCGTCGATGAACTGCTCAGTATATCAAAGTATTCTAGAGTGAAATGTGAGGCCATCTGTCTGACAGTTAAAGCTTGGACGAAATTGGGTCATGCAACAGGACAATGATCCCAAGCATACCAGCAAATCTACAACAGAATGGCTGAAAAAGCAAAGCATCAAGGTTTTGCAATGGCCCAATCAAAGTCCAGACCTCAACCCAGTTGAAATGCTGCGGTGGGACCTTAATAGAGCTGTGCATGAATAAAAGCCAGTTGTTTGCAATTAAAAATATATTACAAATGTCTGGATCTAGCTCACATTCAAATATTTTTTTTGCATACTGGTGTCATGCCTTAACTATGGTATCCTCTTACTTCCTGGTTCCACGGAGCCTAGCCACACCCCTGTATGACACGGTCTGCCTATTTAATCTGACTGCACCAGCTGATCAAGGCTGGATTATTGAACTACGTTCCTTACTCACAACCCGGCTACAACTTCGTTGTGAAAGCCTCTGCTACCAGACCGGACTGAAAGACTCTGCAAAGTTCCCTTCACCTCTCCTCATCCACGACTAAAGATTAAACACTCTTCATACGCCTCTGAGGAGATCTCGGGAACCAGTGTTCTATGTGCCGGAAGCTAAGTAAAACCAATGTGATAAGAGTTGCATCTAAAAGCTGTTATTACCTGTCTCCAAAAGTCCTTCGGTAAAAACAATCCCGTTACAGCTAACTTCAACTCATACTTCATATCAGTTATCTGCATCTGTCTTGCTTCAGTTAAAGTATGGAACAGCTATTGTAATTACTTATCACCTAAACCGTTGATTCTACTAAGAGACTCTTTATTGATTCAGTGTCTGCAATTTACTATCGTTTACTCCTTAAAGCTACAGTGCCTGTAATTGTGGACTTCAGTTATCATTTACTACTTAAAGCTACAGTGCCTGTAATTGTGGACTTCAGTTATCGTTTATTACTTAAAACTACAGTACCTGTAAATTGGAATTAAAGTCAATACCTTTTACTTTTAATAATAAATATTCAAACTATACGAAATCTGCAGTTGTGTTCCTTCATAACAAATGTTTAGACGTGACAACTGGTGACATTTTGCAAATATACACCCAAAATGCAATCAGGTGCCTTCAAAATAATCTAGATAATGGCCAGTTTATGTTACAATTATAAGACAAAATTGTACTGATCCTTTATATGCTTATATTTCAGGATCAGTTTTCAGGGGTATAGTAGCAGAGCCTTAGTCCTGACCAGGACTCTCTCTCTGCTATGATCAGGAATTCAGGAACAAGAAATAGCCAAGTGAATCATCCACCTCCTTTCCAGCAACTGGATGACACACAGTTCTGGGGGTATAACTGATTTTATTCTGGCCACACACAACATTTATGCACTGACCCCTAGCATGGGGTCTCCACATCCAAAATGCAAGGGTTTTCCTCCCAGGATCCTCTGTTCTTGAGATATAATTGAGTGAGAGAATTATAACTCAATTATCTCTCAGATACGGGAAACATATACAATATTACAAATCATAATAAAAATAAATTCTAATAACCTTGAAACCCCACAAAAGTCATATCATCGAACAGCTTGGGTCTGAGCGCCCACTTTGTCAAAATAGCGCTCAGATCCCTTCAGTGGTTAGGGAACGCCATTCAAATTAAGTTTTGACCGTTCGCCCATGAGTTGATAACCCAAAATAGTTCTATAGAAAACAAGGCAACGACCGGTCATCTTTCGGCGATTCTCACATGAACACCATCGAATGCTCCCACTGGCTGTAAAGGAGCTAATGCTCCCCCTGTTTGGTAGATCCTATCTCCAGAACGCTGTTCATCTGGGTGGTCGGGAAGTAGCGGGCAGTGGTACCATCTCAGCCTGGGTTCGCTGCCTGCGTTTGGGAGACAAAATGCACTGGACCACATGCTTTCGGCTATTCACATATATTGCTAAAGCAGAAGATCCTACTTCTGTGATATTAAGATCAATTCTGTCTATTGTTGGCTATAAATTCATAGACCTAGAATGTCAGTATCAAAACTAAAGCTTTACTTATATCGAAGGAGAAGTGCTAGAGCAGGCTTCCTCAAACTCTGGCCCTCCAGATGTTGCTGAACCTCAACTCCCATGATTTTATGAATGGCATAGATAGATGGGAGTTGTAGTTCATCGACATCTGGAGAGCCGGAGTTTGGGGAAGCCTGTGCTAGAGTATGGGATCCTAGGGAACCCTGGTAAGTGTCAAAATGTTCAAAGCCTTTTTGACTCTTAACAGCATGTTTGCGCCAGGGATCTCCTCGTACCATAAACACTTCAGTGTTTTGTAGTGAATATAGTGCTTAGAGTATCTCTTTAAGTGCTATGCTATTGTGCTCCAGTCCAGTTCTATCAGCTTAAAAAGGAAACTAGTAACTTATTACATTTTTACTCATTTTCTAAACAGTAAATAGTGGAGAGTTAGTTGTTTACCAAGGTACAGAGCAATGAGATTTGTGGTTTAGAAGGTAAGCTTAATGCCGATCCGAAATCTTAGTTGATTTTAATGAGGATTCCTGGAATTAACAATAGTTTTACATGTAAATATAATCATTTATTAATGACCTCCACAGTATAGAGGTCGAGTGACTGGATTACTTATTTAGTTACTAGCTTTATAAAAGAATTTTACAGAAGCCTTCCTGAATATTAGAGAGAAGAGATACATTTGCTTAAACAGCATTGAGTGGGGATATAGAAAAAACAAATGCATATATAAAAAGAAAAAATATCTGTTCTGCCCACTATTTGTGATTCATTATCATGTTATTACATACACATATAAGCTGTTAAGGAAAATGGATTTATTTTTTTTAAATTGTGATTAGATGTGAGAGTACGAGCCAAACAAAGTACATATTTTTTTCTTTAATTCTTGATACGTTTTTAGATTATTTTATACTTTATATCAATTGTTTTGGTCTACACCAGTGTTTCTCAACCTTTTACTGAGAAGTACCCCTGCAGGTCTAAACACAATCCTAATTACCCCTGCATTGAGAAAGACATTTCTATTGATTTAAATTCCAAATGAAACATGTAGACACTATTTGAGTTGATCCCATATTGGGGAACAAGCCTGATTAAAGGTAGTAAATAATATTTTTAAAATAAATATGACATAATGTGAATATTGTGTATGTAAGGAGGTGTGTATGAACTATTCATCTGAAGTGCAAAAGTAACAAAATGAAAATATATTACACACTTAATAGTTACTCACAGAGGACACTGACACACACACATTTAAATGCAGAGGACACTGACACAGACATTTACACACAGTGGACACTGACACACACTCACTGACAGGCACACACTCATTGATTTGACACACACTCACTGACACATACTCTCACTGATTTAACACACACACTGATATGACACACTGACAGACACACACATTTACTGACAGACACACACTCACTGACAGATACATACAAATTCTCTCACAAATTATTATGATCTTCTATTATTTTTATAACATGCAAACTTTTTCACAAATATTTTTTTTTTATTATTTTTATTTAAGTCCGCCCAACCTCACTACCTTTTGGAGAGCAAACATGGATTATTTCCCTGGGGTCCAGTGGGGGTCCTTTTCCTGGGTGTGGGTGCTGTCATCTTCCTGCTCTGCCAGCACTGTTTAATGATGCCAGGGCTGGTGTGAAGGCATAACCCAGCTCCCGGCATCACCACAAGGCGCAAGGGAGCAGTGCTGGAAGAACACATTAATCAGCACTCCCTCGCCGAACGCCTTCATTCTCCCTTCCGGACATAGCACATTTGGGCCAAGTAAGTACCTGCCGTCCAAGTAAGACGGTGGCTACTCTGCCTTAGCGCACAGCCGGCCAGCTTCTGACATAACCCCTGCTTTGTGGTGTGCAAACTCCCTGGGAGAACCTGTTAAATAGTTATCACTATCTAAGTACTTTGTATAAAAGTGGTTCAATGGCTGGATCTCAGCTCACACAGACAGGCCTTCTTTACTTTTTGTAATGCTCTGTGTATATTGTACTCTCTCCATAGACTCCCAATTGTACTGCCCTGTGGAATATGACGCCGCTTTATAAATGCCAGTAATAATATTAATTATTATTATACATTCATTTAGAAATGAGCACTATATTCCACAGCTTTGTACAACTGGCACACAGATATGTGAATAAATGATTAAACACCCTGAAAATGTAATGGGGAGACCCCTGTTTATATGCACTAAAATTCACGCTATCGATGTAGTTATTATTATTATTATTGGTATTTATATAGCTCCAGCTTATTCCGCAGCACTTTACAATAAGAGGGGAATTTACCAAATGAGACAATGACGATAGGTAACAGGAACAATAGGTAGTTGAGGATCCTGCTCAAACGAGCTTACAGTCTACAGGAGGTGGGGTATAAAAACACAATAGGAAGGGTATTGAGGGAGACAGCAAATAGACATAGTGGAAAAGTAGCAGTGGAGTGGGCCCTTTAGGAGAGAGTGAGAGGAAGGTTTGAGGGATAGAAGTTACTCTTGGAAGCCATAAGCATTCATGAAAAGATAGGTTTTGAGGGACTTCTTAAAGGATTGAAGACTAGGGGAGAGTCTGACAGGGGTAGGCAGGCTGTTCCAAATGAAAAGAGCCGCCTGTGAGTTCATTACAGTTCCCCATTAAATAAGTAGTCAAGTATATATATATATATATATATATATATATATATATATATATATATATATATTACATTCTCGGATTCATTTAATTATTACAAGTTTAGCAAATTAATGAAGTTTGAAGAATAATAGGTTAGTGTGTATGTACAAGTGTGCTGAAAACGTTCTTGCCTATGCTCTCAATAATTACTTTAGCATCCTTTTAGATTGTAAGCTCTTTGGGCAGGATCCTCCTTGCCTACTGTTTTCCTTTAGAATTAATTGTTGGGCTTGTTTTTCCTATTATACAGCACTATATAACATGTTGGTGCTAGATAAATAATTGTAATTGATAGTGTATATTTATGGTGGAACAATTGCAAGCACCTCTCCATACAACACCGAACACCTGTTATAATAGTTGGGATAGGACACGTTAGGCACCTGTTTAGATATTATGGGCATCAATCAAAAAAAAATTCTGTTCCTTACAACCATGACAAAAATTAATCAACTGTTCATTTAAAGCATAACTCCAGTCCCCATCACTTTCACATCTGTTCCTTTAATTAAATTTTTTTACGTTTACAATTGATTGATTTTTGGTTTTATTTTCTTCAGATTTTTTGCCATGAACACAGAATGAATCAAAAACAGATTACAAACACAGGAATCTATGACGATGGAGGAAACTCTGGTAGTAAGTGAAATATTAAGCATATTTGTGCATGTAAAAAAATCTACTGTCTGTTAAAGGGACACTATAGTCACCTGAACAACTTTAGCTTAATGAAGCAGTTTTGGTGTATAGAACATGCCTCTGCAGCCTCACTGCTCAATCCTCTGCCATTTAGGAGTTAAATCCCTTTGTTTATGAACCCTAGTCACACCTCCTTGCATGTGACTTGCACAGCCTTCCATAAACACTTCCTGTAAAGAGAGCCCTATTTGGGCTTTCTTTATTTCAAGTTCTGTTTAATTGTGAATTTCTTATCCCCTGCTATGTTAATAGCTTGCTAGACCCTGCAAGAGCCTCCTGTATGTGATTAAAGTTCAATTTAGAGATTGAGATACAATTATTTAAGGTAAATTACATCTGTTTGAAAGTGAAACCAGTTTTTTTTCATGCAGGCTCTGTCAATCATAGCCAGGGGAGGTGTGGCTAGAGCTGCATAAACAGAAACAAAGTCATTTAACTCCTAAATGACAGTGAATTGAGCAGTGAAATTGCAGGGGAATGATCTATACACTAAAACTGCTTTATTTAGTTAAAGTAATTTAGGTGACTATAGTGTTCCTTTAAAAATAATGGCATCTATGTTTCCGGACTTACCCTGTATATTATGTATATCTTGACTGAAACAATCTTGAAATAGTTTTAAAATCTAAGTTTCTGATTCTTTAAAAGAAGATTAATCGACGGGTGCAGATTTGCTAGATTTGAGAATTGAGCATTTTACATATAAGTAGAGTGACCTATAGATATTTTCATTTCTGTATCAGTAGAACCATTTAAAACCAATTAAATGCCGTATGTAGACCAAGGGGCTCATGTGGCAAAGTAAAGTGGTTATAACAATTATTTACTATTTTATTATTATTTACTATTTATAAATCTCCAACATATTCTGCTGGACGGTAAAATGAGGGGAATACAGACAATGCAATCTAGAAATAATATTGAAAAGTAACAAAGGGTCCTACCCAAATGTTACAAATTACAGCTCTAAAGGCTTCAGATTTAGCTCCGAGGTTGGTAACCACCTGTGCCCTATAAATCCATGCTACACTGCTGATTAAAGGGACACTATAGGCACCCAGACCACTTCCTGTCCATGAAGTGGTCTAGCTGACATGGTCCCCTTTCCCGTTTTAACACTGCAGTAGATCGGCAGAGTGGCTTACAAGAAAATAGCAGAGTAATATTGTATTGTTTCACCAGATGGTTTCATAGAGACTATCTGATTCGTGCAGCATGTTTTTCCACGCATGCGCACCAGCCTCCCAATGCTTTCCCATAGCATTGGATTGTCTGAAATCATCAATCGTGATCTCAATCAAGGAGGCTGTGGAGACTGGCGCTGTGAGGAAGAAAAGATAAGTAAAACAACTTTTTCTGTGTGCGTTTTCTTCTTCACCTTAACTGCTGCCAGGGAACTATAGTTTTGGAGATACGCATGTATATTCCTACAGCTATAGTGTTCCTTTACTGAGTGGATTATACAGAAATAATAAACTATACGGTAAAGGGAGACAAAGCTCAACTCACCTACGCCCAAGGGAGACGCTAGGTAAGGAGGGTCCAATCATTCAATCCAGGAGCGATCTTAATATTGCAAAAATCACGTCATAAACGCACACACCATGGTAGAAACTAGTTTATTGGCACAAAGCAGGAGGTTTGCATAGCTTCCCCTCTATAGATTTAGTATGGTGTCAATGAAATCTTTTCTACCACAGTGAGCAATTGTTTATTGTGTACTTTTTGCAATGTTAACTCTTTTTGCTTATTTTGTTTTTGTCATTTTAGGCATTATTGTTTAGGTCAACCCCCACTCCATGAATTGTAAAATAATTTACAAAAATAAAACAATAACTTAGCTGGCATCCAGCACAGGCCAAAGCTCCTGCACTGCACTCCACTGCCTGTCTGACACCAGGGCAGCCATCCAGAGGTCGAATCAAATGCTTCTTATAGAGCACAGAAGCATTTAATTGGGCTATTTAACTGGCTCAGAACACATGCACATGCTCTGAGCTGGTAAGGGAGGGAGGGAAAATAAAGATAACACTAATGGTGGGCATAAATAGAAAGGGCTATATTGAAGAAGAGAGGGAGAGGAGATATAAATGCTTCCATTTGCAGGCAGCGCATGCAGGGGATAAGCCCATTGTATAAGTCGCCAGCGCACTGTGGGCACTCACTACAGACTTACATTTTGCACAGAATTGACATTAGGCAAACTGGGACAGAGTTCTGGGCTGTAGTGATGTCCCGAACAGTTCGCTGGCGAATAGTTCCTGGCGAACATAGCTTGTTCGCGTTCGAAACGGACGGCGAACATATGCGATGTTCGGTCCGCCCCCTATTCATCATCATTGAGGAAACTTTGACCTTGTACCTCACAGTCAGCAGACACATTCCAGCCAATCAGCAGCAGACCCTCCCTCCCAGACCTCCTGGACAGCATCCATTTTAGATTCCTTATGAAGCTGCATTCTTAGTGAGAGGAGGGACAGTGTAGCTGCAGTTTATTTAATAGAGAAATTGATAGCTAGGCTAGTGTATTCAGTGTACACTACAGTCCTGAAGGACTCATCTGAGCTCTGCTGTAAGGACAGCACCCCAAAAAGCCCTTTTAAGGGCTAGAACATCAGTCTGCTTTTTTTTTCTGTGTAATCTAATTGCAGTTGCCTGCCTGCCAGCGTGTGTGTCAGGCTCACAGCATATACTGTGCCCACTTGCCCAGTGTCACCACTCATATCTGGTGTCACAATAGCTTACATTTAAAAAAAAACAAAAACTTTTTTGACTGTATTATAATAGCAGTCAGTTTCCATCACACGTGTGCGTTTCAGGGCCTGACCAGTGCCACCACGCACTCACTGGTGTCACAATAGCTTGCATTTCAAAAAAACAACACTTTTTTGACTGTAATATAATAGCAGTCAGTTTCCTTCACACGTGTGCGTTTCAGGGCCTGCCCAGTACCACCACTCACTCACTGGTGTCACAATAGCTTGCATTTAAAAAAAACGACACTTTTTTGATTGTAATATAATAGCAGTCAGTTTCCTTCACACGTGTGCATTTCAGGGCCTGCCCAGTGCCACCACGCACTCACTGGTGTCACAATAGCTTGCATTTAAAAAACAACAACACTTTTTTGATTGTAATATAATAGCAGTCAGTTTCCTTCACAAGTGTGCGTTTCAGGGCCTGCCCAGTGCCACCACGCACTCACTGGTGTCACAATAGCTTGCATTTAAAAAAAACAACACTTTTTTGACTATAATATAATAGAAGTCTGTTTCCTTCACACGTGTGCGTTTCAGGGCCTGCCCAGTGCCACCACGCACTCACTGGTGTCACAATAGCTTGCATTTAAAAAACAACACGTATTTGATTGTCATATAATAGCAGTCAGTTTCCTTCACAAGTGTGCGTTTCAGGGCCTGCCCAGTGCTACCACGCACTCACTGGTGTCACAATAGCTTGCATTTAAAAAAAAAAAAACTTTTTTGACTGTAATATAATAGCAGTCAGTTTCCTTCACACGTGTGCGTTTCAGGGCCTGCCCAGTGCCACCACGCACTCACTGGTGTCACAATAGCTTGCATTTAAAAAACAACAACACTTTTTTGATTGTAATATCATAGCAGTCAGTTTCCTTCACACGTGTGCGTTTCAGGGCCTGCCCAGTGCCACCGCTCAATCACTGGTGTCACAATAGCTTGCATTTAAAAAAAACAACACTTTTTTGACTGTAATATAATAGAAGTCTGTTTCCTTCACACGTGTGCGTCTCAGGGCCTGCCAGGGCACAGTGTCACAGCAGTGCAACTCATATCTGGTGTAACAGTAGTGTACATTTAAAAAAAAAAAAAACACAATTTTGACTGTAATAGATTGAATAGCAGTTAGTTGTCTGCCAGCGTGTGTGTCAGGCTTACAGCGTATACTGTGCCCACTTGCCCAGTGCCACCACTCATATCTGGTGTCACAATAGCTTGCATTTAAAAAAAACAAAACTTTTTTGACTGTAACATAATAGCAGTCAGTTTCCTTCACACGTGTGCGTCTCAGGGCCTGCCAGGGCACAGTGTCACACCAGTGCAACTCATATCTAGTGTAACAGTAGTGTACATTTAAAAAAAAATACAATTTTGACTGTAATATATTGAATAGCAGTCAGTTGTCTGCCAGCGTGTGTGTCAGGCTCACAGCGTATACTGTGCCCATTTGCCTAGTGCCACCACTCATATCTGGTGTCACAATAGCTTGCATTTAACAAAAAATGAACTTTTTGGACTGTCATATAATAGCAGTCAGTTTCCTTCACACGTGTGCGTTTCAGGGCCTGCCAGGGCACAGTGTCACACCAGTGCAACTCTTATCTGGTGTAAAAGTAGTGTATATTTAAAAAAAATATATACAATTTTGACTGTAATAGATTGAATAGCAGTTAGTTGTCTGCCAGCGTGTGTGTCAGGCTCACAGCGTATACTGTGCCCACTTGCCCAGTGCCACCACTCATATCTGGTGTCACAATAGCTTGCATTTAAAAAAAAAATTATTTTTTAACTGTAATATAATAGCAGTCAGTTTCCTTCACACGTGTGCATTTCAGGGCCTGCCAGGGCACAGTGTCACACCAGTGCAACTCAT